>NC_134893.1:55552054-55697054 GCF_041734735.1 Babylonia areolata | reverse complement strand
TGACTCATAGCTGTTTTTCATTTTAACGTGATTTTACTGCCTTTGTAGTATCATTTAGTTACATAGAGTTTGTTTTGTTTGGATTTCTTCTGCCAGCATGCATCACTTTACATTTGTCAATTGAAATACAGTCTTTTTAGCTGTCCAAGCCTGGAGCATGTCTTAAGATATATTTTGGTTGATTTTACGCAGTCTGGGTGGTCGTTTTTAAAGATAGTAAAAGTATTAGTCCTAGAATACTTCCCTGTGGGATTCTACTTCCATGTCTATGCCCACAAGAAATGTTACCAGAAGCGGACGGATCATCAAGATTGCAGCCCGAAACCGAGACTGACTTTCTTCTGTCCACGAAACTTGGAAAAAAAAGTCATAATTTTAGTGTTTTGTTCTTTGAGTTTAAAGTTTGACAAGAACTGTTCCAAACAGCATTGTTTGATTGAAGAATCATTATAAAACACCTTGTTTTATTGAACTGTCAGTCTAACTATCTACGTCTGTGGTCCCGTCATGGACATAGGCCATCAACATGAGCTCTGCAGGCACCCCAGTCCTGGGCAAGTCGCTCCAGCTGTCCCCAGGTACGGCCCCTTCTCCTGATGTCTGTCTATAGATATCGGGGCCAGCTGTTCCTTGGACGGCCTCTTTTTCTTTTCCTCTGAGGGTTCCAGGTGAGGGCTTGTCTCGTGATGCTGGATGCAGGTTTTCTGAATGTGTGGCCAATCCACCGCCAGCGTCTTCAGAGGATGTCTTCATTCACAGGCTGTTGGTTGGTTCGCTGTCACATGTTTTGGTTACTGATGGTATTTGGCCAGCGAATCCGTAGTATTGTTCTCAGACGTCTGGATTTTCTTCGCGGTTGTGGCAGTGGTTCTCCAGGTCTCAGCTCCATACAGTAGTACTGGCATCACGGTGGTGTTAAGGATCCTGATCTTGGTGTTGATGGTCAGATTTGAGGAGCTCCATGTTTTTCAGCGGTCGAAAAGCTGCTCTTGCGTTGCCAGTCCTCACTTTCACATCAGCATCTGTGCCACCCTGCTTGTTGACAATGCTGCCGAGGTACGTGAAGCTCTCCACATCCTCCAGTGCTTCACCGTCGAGGGTCATGGGGGCGGTGTTGACTGTTTGCCCTGAGAACTTTGCTCTTTCCTCTGTGTGTATTCAGTCCGATGCATGCTGTGTATTCCACAAGGGTGTTGTCTCACTCTGGTCTGTACCTGGAAAACATCAGTGAGCTGTTGGCTGTGAACTACTCTGCACATCATTCCTTTGTAGGTGTTTCTGATGATGGTGATTTTGGAAGGACTCCATAGTGCCTCAACAGCTTCTACAATGTCTGCCTGTCAATACTGTCAAATGTCTTCTCGTAGTCGATGAAGTTGACGTAGAGCGGTGAGTTCCATTCCAGTGACTGTTCCAGGATGATACGCAGAGTCGCAGTCTAGTCAGTGCAAGATCTTTCCTGTCTAAACCCTGCTTGCTGGTTTCGTACTGTGGATCAACGACCTCTTTCAATCTATTCAGGATTACCCAGTTGAATACCTTCCCTGGGATGGACAGCAGCAACTGTCAGAGAATACCTTTTTTTCGGAAGTTTGATAAGGTATCCCTCCTTCCAATCAGTTGGGACTTCCTCTTCTTCCAATATCTTTTTGAAGGGTGGGTGCAGCATCTCCATGTTGGTCTCAGCGTCCGCCTTAAGTGCCTCTGCCGGGATACTGTCGGGTCTTGCAGACTTGCCATTTCTCAGCTGTTTGATGGCCCTACGAATCTCTTCCTTAGTAGGTGGGCTATCGTTGATGGGTAGGTCGCTGTGAGCTCGTTGGATATCAGATGGGTCCTGTGGTGCTGGTCTGTTCAGCAGTTTCTCGAAGTGCTCCACCCATCTGTTCCTCTGAACTTCCTCATCCGGAACGATCTTCCCTTCTTTGTCCTTCACTGGTCGTTCTGGTTTGCTGAACCTTCCTGACAACTTGTTGATGGTAGTAAAAAGCTCTTGCGTGTTTCCTTGGTAAGCTGCTTCTTCTGCTTCGTCTACCTGTGTTTCTAAATACTTTTGTTTGTCTTCTCTGATACTTCGCTTGACAGCTCCTGTTTGCCTCAGTGTGTTCTCTTTGTGTCTTGGCCTGTCTAGCTCTTGTGCGGCTGTTGACCTCTGCCTTCTTCATCTTCCTTTCTTCTATATTCCCTAAGGTCTCTGCTGTGATCCACTCCTTGTGGCTGTGTTTCTTAGGGCCCAGAACTTCCTACCATGGTGTTGTAATTGCCTTTCTTACTATTTGCCACCTTTCATCAATGGTTTCCTCTTCTCCAATCATCTCTTGCAGCACTTGGAATCTGCTGGAGAGCATGATCTTAAACTCTTCCAACTTGGTGGTGTCTTTGAAGAGAGTGGTGTTGTACCGTTGGCACTTGTTGGTTTCTCCTGTCCAGTTCCTTCTTGACTTCAGCTTCAACTGGGCAACAAGAAGATGGTTGTCTGAAGCAACGTCGGCTCTTCGTTTTACATCTTCTAAAACTGATGCACATGTGGTCGATCTGGTTCTCCGTGGTATGGTCCCTTGATAACCAGGTAGCCTTGTGGATCCTCTTGTGCTTGAAGATGCTCCCTCCATTGACGAGGTTGCTTGTGGCGCTTAGGTCTGCAAATCTCTCTCCGTTGTCATTCCTGGTGCACAGACCTGCTGCCCCATGATCTCTTCGTAGCGCATGTTGTTGCTGCCAATCATGGCGTTAAAATCTCCCATGACGATGATGATGCTCCGCCTTGGACATCTCTGTATGATTGTAGACAGTCTGTTGTAGAAGTCCTCCTTTGCCTCCTCATCACTGTCATTTGTAGGGGCGTTGCACTAGATGACATCCTTGTTGATCCTCCTCTATTTGGTTCGGAAGGAGGCTGTGATGATCCAGGGTCCATGTGCTTCCCATCCTATGAGGGCTTCCTGGGCTGTCTTAGACAATGGCAGAGCCATCCCTTGGGTGTGCAGTGCGTAGTCATCTTCCTGACGCGAGAACATCAGCAACTCTCCTGTGACTAGCCTCTTCTGGCCGGAATCAGTCCATCTCGACTTGCTGATTCCCAGTATGGTGAAGTGGTAGTTACTCATCTCAGTTGCAACTTGTGCTGTCTTTCCAGCTTCGAACATGGTTCTGACGTTCCATGCTCTTATGGTAATGGTTGTACTGGTAGAGATGATGTCAGTCGGCCTGATAGTTTCCAGCTGATCCTGACCCAGTTGAATCTGTATCAAAAGAGTTTTCACAATGGACTTGTGCTGGAGAACTGGACACACAGCTTCTTAAAACCCATACCAAAACCAGGAAAGGACGATCGTCAGGTAAGCGGCTACCGAATCCTAACCATGCAAAACATTGTTGGAAAGCTCATGGAACGCACAGTCTCCCCTGAAATTAAAGTGGTTACAGAACAGATAAGTGTACATGGGAAAATGTGGCTGCTTTCGCATAGGAGGTATATGAAGGATTTCAAAGAAAAGAAGGAACACTAGCAGTAGCAATCGACCTTGAAGATGCTTACAATAAAGTTTAGTTTGCGCACCTCATGGAGCTGCTATTAAGGTATGGAGTAAAGTTGACACTGACAAGATGGATAACAGCAGCGCTTCAGGAAAGAACCATCGTCCTACGCCTCGGAGACTGGATCTCTGCACCTTCTAAACTTTCCACGAGACTGCCACAAGGGTCTCCACTCTCTCCTGTCCTCTACAACATCTACACGAATGGCCTAGCTCGGGTGCTTACTCTTGCGGATGATGGCCTGGTCTTCAAAACTTCGAAAGATGCTCAAGAAAGAACTAAAGCCGTCCAGAAACAACTGAACAATATCGCTCAATGGCGCAAGGACACAGGATCTTCCATCAATCCAAACGTTGCTGTGGACCGTCAACAACAAAACCTCGAGCAAATCACCACCGCCTGTGTCATTCGCCGGAATTCAGATCGAGAAAACCGAATGCCTACGCTACCTAGGAATACAGTTCGACAGGATGCTGACCTTCAGAAAACATACGGAAAATACTGTTCTCAAATGCAGAAAAAGTCTTTCAGTCTTAAAGGCAATGCCAACAAAAGGTATCGAACAACGCCAACTATTCCTGCTATATCAATCACCCGTTCGTCGTGTGATCGACTAAGGACTTGGGCAAACAACACCGTCTCAAAGCAGCCTTCTAAAATTACAAAGAGTTTAAAATGAAGCTATGAGGCTGATCCTTGGAACAACAAAAGACACGCCTACGGAAACCATGCGATACCTGCTTGACCTTCCTTCAATACAGGCCAGAAACAAGTTAGAACAGGTTAATTAAGACCTACTTCAGAGCATTAGAAACCCCACTAAACCCCCTGCATGATGAAGTCAAGAAACCAAAAGGCAGCCGTCTAGGACGAGGAAGATCATGGATGGGGCAACCAGAAGACACAATCCAGCTTGTATGCCGACTACAAGACCTGAAAGAAACAATGGGAGGAAAATCCCAAAAACCTCAATCATCTATTCAACACAGCCATTTCACCCACTCTAGGAAGACATTATCGGGAATGGCCAGAGGGCAAAACTGATGCAGAAGTGAAGCTACTCATAGAAGAAAACAGTAAAGAAGAGGACATCATCATATAAACAGACGGCTCAGGCACCAAAGTCCAATCCAGTTGGGGATTCACTGCGAAACAAAATGGAAAAAACAATTCGGGAAGAGAATGCTGCCCACAGAGTCATAACCTCCAGCCCAACGATGGAAGTTGAAGCTGTGACACACCATGCTCTCCAGTGGCTATCATCTATCCATATGCCTGGAAACCAACATGTCATGATTCTAACGGACTCGATGAACCTCATACAGAAAATTGAAAGTGGAATGGGAAGCCCAGAGTGGCATAAGGCAATGCGCAAATTTCAGATTCAAAAACTTACATGGTCATACTGCCCGGGATATGCAGGTTTTCAGGAAAATGAGCGAGCTAACATACTTGTTGGTAACACAACAACAACGAACGGCCTACATCTAGGAAAATCGGAAATCCTCAGAAAAGTCAAAGAATATCAAAAAGAACAGGTACAAAGCCATCACACCATCGATCGCCTCAAAGAAATAAAGGTAGAGAGAGAGGGAGGGGCCGTAAGTCTAGCATGAAAGGAAGAGTACGATGCTTTGCAAATCGAATGATTATTGGCATCGTTTCCAAACCAACATTGCGCAGATTTCTTCAAAACGGAACAGAATCTCTTTTCCAAATACAATAGACTGAGCAGCACGCTGGACACCACGTTCCTGGCATCAGAGATCTTTTCCCATCCCTCTTGCGGCCAATCAGTGGCAGCCTGTGTGAGTGTGCGCGTGTGTGTATGTGTATTTGTGTGCGTGTGTGCGTGCGCATGTATGTAATTGTACACATGTGTCAGGAGAGCTCTGTGCACGCGCGTGTATGTGTGTATGTCTGTATGTTTGTGTGCGTGTGTGAGTATGTAAGTGTACACATGTCAGGAGAGCTCTGTGCACGTGCGTGCGCGCGCGCGCGCGCCTGTATGTGTAGAGGATGAGGTGTGTGTGTATGCATGTCTGTGTTGTGGGAGCAGTGGAATATTGGAACGTGCGGGTGTGCATATATATGCTTGTGTGTGTGTGTGTGTGAGGGGGGGGGGGGGGGGGGGGAAGTGAGGTGGGGGATTGGAGGGGGCGGGGTAGGGCATGGACGTGTGTGTGTGTGCTTGTGTGTGTGTGTGTATGTGCCGTGGAAGCTGCGATACGTAGGCAAGGAATGAGTGTGTGGGGGGGGGGGGGGGGGGGGGGGGGGTGCAGTGTAATGTGTGTGTGTGTGTGTGTCGGGGCTCGTGTACGTTTATGTGTATTTGTTTGCGCTTTCACATCTGTGAAGCTGCGTGTTTCTTGCATATCTGTTACGCATGTGTGTGTACTTATGTGTATGTTTTACATTTATTTGCTTATTATTATTATTATCATAATTATTATTATTTCATTATTTTTAAATCTAGATATCCTTTACTTCTTTATTTGTTTGTTTGTTTTTTTCTCAAGGCCTGGCTAAGCGCGTTGGGTTACGCTTCTGGTCAGGCAATTGCTTGGCAGACGTGGTGTAGCGTATATGGATTTGTCCGAACGCAGTGACGCCTCCTTGAGCTACTGATACTGATACTGACCCTGGCACCACCCGGCTTCATCAGTTCTCCAGCTGGAGATCCATCTCCACCCAAGTCCAGATTGTCGTTTTGAACTCTCGTCGGCGTTTCTGTAGCGGTAGTTTCGTTTTCCGGTGAAGGGTTGCAAGCCCTTTGCCCAACATTTCTCCTTTCTCAGGCGAGCTTAGGACAGTCCATGGCGGAGTTATTGAACTATTTATAACAAGGAAAATACCTTCCTCTTCGGTTTTTCAAGAGACTATGAAACAATAAAATTGGCACTTTTGGGTTGTTCTATATTCCATTTAAAAGGAGGGAGATGTTATGATATTACAAAGTATGAAACTATTCTGAACTTAGCTCCCTTGACTACCGCGATTCCTATTTCAGCCCTTTCAGAAGATTAAAACTAAATGAAGCGCTTTACATAAATATATTTAATATTTAGAAATAGAATGACTGTAGTACAGGCCCCAGCGAAAAAATCAGTTAGTAAATCTTAGTTCTCTTTGACTGTATTAGCATCATATATATTCTATATGTCTGACAAAATTATGAATAGTCAACTTTATTAGCATTGAAACTACTATAAAGTAACAAGATAAATAACCGGGTTTAATATCGATGCGATGTAATACCGGCTGATTCCTAAGTTGTGATATCAAATGTAAATGGGCCTATTTGTTGAGTTAGGAGTCACTACAGGCTATATATTTTTTAAAATACTTTCTTTCTTTTACATCAGCATGTTCAGTTTATTGTTATTAATTACACTGTATTCTGTGTTGTTGGATCTAAGTTGAAATACAAAATGAGCTTTTGGCATTGGACTCTTAACTCGGCCTTTGTCCTTTATTCTTCGTTGGATGTGGTCTGTTTTATCGTTCACGGTGTATGTTACTGTCATTGAGTGTGGTCTGTTGTATCATCCACGCTGTTTGTTACTTCTGTCAGTTGCTCGTTAAGTGTTTGGATTTGGACTCAAACCTAGTGGGTCATCAGCATCTAGTTAAATCAGTGCATGCACTGACAGTCTGATCGCTCTCTCTCTCTCGCAGTCTCTCTCTGTAGATATATATATATATATATATATATATATATATATATATATATATATATATATATGAATATGATTTAAAAAAAACAACAACAAACAAAAAAAACAAACAAAAAACAAATAAACAAACAAAAACAACAACTGTCCGACAGCAAATATTTCGGCGTTTGCCTTCCTCAATGCTTGTGAATGAAAGTGGCGTATTACAGAAACACGTCATCACGACAATGACGTGTTTCTACAATGACGTCTAAGTCAGACTGAATCCAATTCGCCTTCCTTCAAATCCCCCCATCCCTCTCCCCCCCGCCCCCCACCCCCCCTTTTTTTTTCATTTCCCCCTGCCTTTTCTCCCTCTCTCTCCCTCCCTGACTTGTCCTGTAGAATTAATAGTGTTGAGACCTTGAGGCTAGAGCTTGCTGATCCATAACTCTTCTCTTGTGTGTCTGTGAGCGTGGTTGTCTGTGAGGACCCGCTCTATGGGCATGCACCTCATGTCACGCAGTGAATCATCTTTTGCATTGAAATGTCTGGTGACATGGGTGCTGGTGTTCTCAGGATGTGTGTCCTGTGGAGGTAGAAACGTGTTCTTAGTTTATTTTTTGTTTCTCCTACATATTGGGCCCCACGACACTGCTGACAGAAGAGCAGGTATATGATGTTTCAAGACCTGCATGTCATGCTATGTCTGATGTGGTCTGGTGGTGTTGCTGGAGAAACCTTTGCCCTCCACCAAATGTTCCCAACAGATGACGCAGCCTGTTCATAACAATAATGATAATAATTAATAATAATGTACATTTGTAGAGCACTTTGTACTTGCATTTTTATTTCTTTTTATCACAACAGATTTCTCTGTGTGAAATTCGGGCTGCTCTCCACAGGGAGAGCGCGTCGCTACACTACAGCGCCACCCTTTTTTTTTTTTTTTTTTTTTTTTTTTTTTGTGCATTTTTTCCTGCGCGCAGTTTTATTTGTTTTTCCTATCGAAGTGGATTTTTCTATCTACGCAATATATATATATATTGTAACTGCTTTTCAGATTCTGTTGGTATGACAGCTTTTGGCCCGTGCGGTCTGTCAACAACTCACTTGTGGTCCGGGTGTCTCTGAGTAAAGACACATACTACTCCTTATTTTCTGCCCACTACACGTCCATCAATGCACAAAACGGTACGTCTTAACAATAATGATAATAACAATGTTAATAATAATGTACATTTGTATAGCACTTTTTTGTTTTTTTTGTTTTTTTTTTTGTTTTTTTTTATCATAACAGATTTCTCTGTGAAAATCGGGCTACACTGCAGCGCCATCCATTTTTTGTAATTTTTCCTGCGTGCAGTTTTATTTGTTTTTCCTATCGAAATGGATTTTTCTACGGAATTTTGCCAGGATCAGCCTTTTTTTGGCCGTAGGTTCTTTTACGTGTGCCAAGTGCATGCTGCACACGGGACCTCGGTTTATCGTCTCAGCCGAATGACTAGCGTCCAGACCACCACTTAAGGTCTAGTGGAGGGTAAGAAAATATGGGCGGTTGAGTCGTGATTCGAACCAGCGCGCTCAGATTCTCTCGCTACCTAGGCGGACGCGTTACCTCTTGGCCATCACTCCATTCCCTGCGGCTCTAAGCGCCTTTAACAGTACATCTATTATAAATAATAAACAGGGATATAATCATGATGATGTTCGTACTTCGGATTCGAAGATGACCATGGCTTCAAACATCAGATGGAAGATCGGTGGCTGTGGGTCCGGAAATGACTGATGAGGCCAATCCGGGCCTTGAAGGCTCGCCCACTTGTGGGACACAAGTGAGTGGGTGCTGTCGTGGCAGTGGATGCTGCTCGGGCCTTGTGCACAGCATGCTTTCGTTGCGCCTCGGTGATGCGCCTGGCTTCAGTTGCACGGGCTCCTGTAGTGGTCTTGATGCGCCAAGCTGGACGGTCCAGAGCAAGCGTCTTCCACGTGTTGATGTCGGTGCCCAGGTCTTTGAAGGACTAAGCACTTGCCCTGACTAAATGGGATATCATGGGAGCCTACCTTAATTCAGGACGGAAGAGTACAAAGAGAAGGTTAGGAATCGAAAAGAGAACTGACTCTGTTTTATCATCGTTAAATTTTAGTTTGTTATTTTTCATCTAGCATTTTATATCATGTGTACATTTTTCCAGAACATGAAGAAGTTCTTGTGCATTCTCTGGTGGTGCTAATTTTTGTACCTGAGTATCATCTGCAAACAACTGATGAGCAACATTGTGGTTCTGGATGATACGTCTTCTTTCACTTTTAAAGTTTTTCCCCCAAGAAAAAATGGGAACATGTATATCAAAATTACACAATATAGCCCACAATATATAATAGAGATGGAGACTGCATGGCATGTTTCATATGCACCGTATCCTCCCACATTTTGCAACTTTCTGTAGCTTTGATTTCCAGAAACCATCAGCAGACGTATGCGGCGCCATGTTCTTGAAGGATGCCTACCTTTGGGAAGTGGACTTCACTATGTGCTGCAATGTTGGAATTCAGTCTTGGATGTTCATGCGCAGGTAGAGCTGGGTGTTGTTTTGGGCTATCAATGTCTGCTGTATCGAGCATAGTTCTGATGTTCCAGCATGCGAGCTTTATTTCTTGCACATCTTGTGAAGCAGTTGGTGTGTACCTTTTCTTTATTGTTGTTCAACTGCATTTGATGATACCCGTTGACTGCAGCTAACCGACTGAGGTAAATGGAAACGAGAGTTGGTCAGGCCACCCATTCTAGGCCCCGTCCCCATATGGAGCAGGCAGTAATGTTTCCGGGAAAGGCTGCTTGGTCGTTCAGAGTGCTGCTGAATGTTGTCGCAAGGGTCGATATTCGACGACCCATACACCTGAATTACTGCATGCAGTATCGGAATTGCGGCTTCAGTGTCATTTTCCACCAGCGGTTTCGCCCCGTTCCAATCACTGCAGGGTTTGATGAATGGTTGGGGAGAGGGTCATAGGACAAGGGCGTGATCTATGAGCCTGCACAATGGAGTTTTTGGTGGAGTGCAGTGTCTGACTGGCAACCAAATTCATAGGAAGATACTCAAATGAATGACAGTAGTTAAAGCTGAAAGGAAGCCACTGACAGGAAACTGTGTGGTTTGCACTGACCCCAACATTGCATCCAACATTGCATTGTCAAAGACCACCAAACAGGGACGGTCACAAGGAGATCCTTGGGTGGCACAGACACACTCACCAGGAACCCTACCCCTACCCCAAACCCATTCAACTTACATAAAAAATTGTGTTACCTTTAAAATTGATTTGAGTTTCCCATCCACTTGCACCTGGACACATTTGAATTCATTCCTCACCACATAAAGTGAACCTCGCCCTTGTGAATAATGAAGACAATTTGAAAATGATTCTTAACGTATTCAACCCTTGGGGTTTACAGCCTCGACAGGCTTCCCTGCCATACTGATACAGAAAAAACGCAGAAAATACTGAGATCGACTATCTTTTTCCTCTAAATTGGAACGTGTGGACACAGCCTGAAATACTGTAGAAGGTAGTTCTCTTTGCTTGCGATTATGCACATGTACGGATATGGAAACTGCTTTGACGTAGAAAAATGTGTTTGGTTTTAAGATTGATGTGATTCCATTCCATATATTGATGGACCCATCTGGATTCATTCCCCGCCACACAAATGACATTCACCCATGAGAATACGGATGCAGGGTTCAGTGAGTCAAATGACAAATAAGCAAAGTTCATTTCTGGTATTGACATGTATAAACAATAAAACAATATAACTCGCAGTAAAATATGGATTTGTTAATACTTGATTGGATTTCCCTGGCTGAATATCTCGTAGTATCCGATTTCATTCGTTCAAGTATCATGAAAATATCTAGAACTGTGATTAATCATGATTAAAGAAGATGACCAACTAATCTGTTGCAGTCACATGCTTAGCAAAAAGGAAACACCAGCTTCTGCCAGGTGTACCTTTATTCATTCGGTTGTTGTGTGAATAGCAACAGCATGGCTGAAATTACTAACATTTTATGTGAAAGTGTTTTGGGTTAGATCGTCTTTGGAACAAATTAGAAGTATAATCATCATTTGTCAAAATTGTGTATTTGTTTTTAAAAAAATGAAGTTAATTTGTTATTGAAATATACATTTGGTGTCATATATTGTACCATGTCAAACTGATGTAAACTAGGCCTATCGGTTTGCTTTGCTTGGCCAAATTTTGCGCAGCTAACAGTGAAAAGACGACCCGTCTTGCCCGGTTCGTTCTTAGCCAAACAAACGCCACTAAAAGCTACAAGTGCTCAATCATTTCCTTTGGCCAAGGCTTTCGACGCCATCTTGTCAGGTTTACGCTCTGTCTCGTCTTACGCTTTTTTTTTTTTTTGCTATTAAGCATGTTCATTTGGCCTTTTTTTTTGCTGCATGCGGCTTGATTTTATTGTATTCTTACCTTTTGTGTACTTGATTCGACTGGGCCCCCTCGAATCATACTTTTTTCTGTACCTCTCAGTCGATCCTGTCTTTCCTTTCTCTGTTGGGGATCGGATTTTCGCTGGGTGCCTAAGTGCGGTTACCCTGCCTCGTGTGCTATCACTCGCCAGCAGGAATCATGATGCTGCGATCAAGACTCGGCAAGAGACTCTCCCAGCCCTGGAGCTCATGATTTCTTCCAACACGGACCGCTACGATGCGTCTTTAGACATGGATTGCGGAGGCGACACTCCTACCATAACAACGGTCATGAAGGGGACCGGGGGGAAAGGGGTACGAGCGTCGCCTCCCAATGTGTCCCAGCGCGAGGCAGGAAAAAGAGGGACTGGCAAGTCCTGTCTTGGTGGTGGGGACTCACAGCTAGGCACAAACTCCCAAGTGGAAGCCGCGCCCAGCCGTTACGCTGGTCCCCACTCAGAGACTGCCCTCAGGGGCCCCATTGCTGTTCCCCCTCCTCCCTCCACTGCCGACCCCCCTCCCCCACCTCCATCTGTGGGGGAGAAAGTTTTGGTTCTGGGGGGAGGGGGACCTCTACTTTGCCCACCCTGGGCCAAGCCACCCCAGTCTCCCACAGGAGGGGATTCAGGGCGTGTGGCCACCTGCTTTGCAGGTCTTCCCGCTATCCGGCCAGTCTCACCTGCTGGTGCAGGCCAGCGTGTGTCAGGTGGTTCCAGGCAGTCAGCCCGCTCATCTTCTGGCGGGACTGACACCCAAGTTGGATCCGACTTCCTGGTCAGGTTGAGCTCCTCGACCAATATTGCCACTCAGTTCACGAATCGGGCCTTTGTCAACCCACAAGTGACCTCCACAGTCACAACCACCTTCTTGTCAGGACCAATGGCTGCCGAGTCACCCTGCTCGGTCCGGGGGAGCCTGCAGTTCCCACCTACCCAGCCCTCGATCCTACAGGGAAATGAGTAGGTGTTTGTCCCCTCACAGCACTCATGGGTCCCTCTTGCATCCAGGGATGCCCTCACCACCTTGGTCCACACTCTCCCCGCCCGATTCAACAGCTACGGCCATGGTCCCCGCTTGGGATCGTCCCAGCTCGTCCCTCTGGGCTGACAACAGCTCACAGGACACCCCAGGGGGTATATCCACTTGGGATGGCACCCAGCAGGGGATGGACTGGGAGCAAGAGTGGGAGCCTCTGTGTTCGGAGGAGGACGAACAAGTGGATGAGGACTCTTTGCCCCCATCCCAGGGGGACAGATTGAGCCCACACTTCCCTAGGGACCAGCCTGAACCAAACTCGGGTCACACATGCTGAATTGGTCCCTCAGGCTACTTTGTCACCCTTGGCCCTCCTTAGGCAATGTGACTCTAACTCCAGAACCACCAGACTACTCAGAGTGCCAGAAATGGTGCAGGAATGGCTTAATAAGCCAGCCCGCACTGTCCGGGGTGCTGCTTCCATCCCTCCTCCAGGCAGGGAGTCCCTTTTTGCCCCGGGCACCTTTTTCCTGGGCAAGTTCCTTAAGGATTCCTCCAAAGGCGGGTGTGGTCCTTGTACACACAGGACCACCCTGCCTACATGGAAGCGGAGCCCTCCGTGCAGAACAGGATGTTGGTCTCACAGCACAGCACCTTCCCCACTTCAGCTAATCTATCCTTTAAAACATTTGCAGAGTGGGACAGATTCGCCAGCCGCTGCCTCCTTGAGGTTTCCATGCCTTATACTTTCTTCGACGCGTTCCTCCACAAGGCCAATGAGCTGTGGTTAATCAGGACACGGGGTCACCTTCCTCTGTCCCACTCGGCCTCTTCACCGACCAGAGGTTAAACACTTTTGGCATTAGGGTAGCCTCTGGTCTCACAGTGGCCGCAGACACAGCTACCAGTCTTCACTTCAGTACTGTGCTGGCTCTGTGTGATGCCGTTCTCCACCTCTCCAACATTCCATTAGAGGAGAGGGCTGCCCTGTGGTCCATCCCAGTGCAGCAGCACTCCCTCTTCGGCCAGTATGCGCCCCATTTTGTCAGCCACAAGGCAGAGACAAACTGAGAGGTGGCTTCATATTTATTCCACACCTCCCAGGGGCACCAGGGTTCGCTGCCATTGAAGAAGTCGGCCACCAGGGCCTCTCCATACGCCACGCCACCTAAGTCGAAGTGGTGTGCGCAGAATCAACGGCAGAGGAATAAACCACCTATGTCCGTCCAAGCCGACCAGCCATGCCGAAGGCCAGAAGGCAGCACTCCCAATGACTGGGCCCCGATTCAGCACCGCCAGTCGTAGAGTCCCTCCAAGTAGGAAACTTGCACATCAGTGGCGTGCTCTGGGACTCAACGACTGGATTGTGTCGGTGCTAGAGTTGGGGTAAATGCTGCCTTGGGCGGAGGACCACACCTACTCCTCATAGGGGCGATATCTCAACTCTTGGACCCGGGGCCCAGTTTTTACGGCCGGTTGTTCGTGATTCCAAAGGTCTCGAGGAGGGTAGAGACCAGTCTTGGACTTGTTCCCCCCTCAACAAATTCCTCCCCAAAATCAAATTCAAGATGGACACACAGGCGCAAATTCGAGAGACCATTGAACAAGGCGACTGGGCTACCTCTATCAATCTCAAAGATCCTCATCATATCCTCATCCATCCAGCGTCCCGTCGGTACCTGAGGTTTGTGTGGAAGGTGTTCCAGTTCTTGGCCCTCCCATTTGGTCTGTCCCTTGCCCCTTTCCTGTTTACCATGGTGGTGCGGGAATTGGTGTCCATCGTCCGGTCGGAATCCATTCGTCTCTGTGTGTACCTGGACGACTGGCTTATTCTGGCCCAGTCGCAGGCCCTGTGCCAAAGGCATACAGCCAGACTTTTGGACCTTTGCTCCCAACTGGGCTTCCTCACAAACCAGGAGAAATGCGATCTATCCCCACGTCAGTCCTTCGACTTCTTAGGGATGAGATTCGACATGCGGTCCATGATAGTCTCTCCGACGCCAGATCGCTGGGACTGACTGGCAGACCTCAGCCACTTGCGCCATTCCTCCAGAGCAACAGCACAGACACTTTCATCTCTCCTGGGCATGATGGAGTCCATGACATATCTCATTCCCCTGGGCAGGGTTCTCAAGCGTCCTCTTCAGAGGGCACTGAGGCTATGGTGGTCCCAGAGAACCCAACCATGGGATACCCAGATATGTCTGGGCGGGTGGTTCCCCGAGGTGACAGAGTGGCTAACCACCCCTCTTTGGACACGGGGTGCCCATAGCCCCACCTACACTTCAGGTGTCACTCTTCACAGACGCCTCTTTCCTGGGCTGGGGAGCCCACATGGACTCACTCCATGCAGCAGGGACCTGGTCCCCTGGAGGAGCCCCTATGCCACATCAATTTTCTGGAACTGGAGGCAGTTTGCAGGGCTCCCCTGCACTTCATGGAGCAGGCCACTGGCAAGACCATCTGTTTAGTGGTCAGCGAGGCTCTAAGCACCATAATTTCATTTTCATTTTCAAGACCATCTGCTTGTTCACGTACAACACGACGGTCGCATGTTACGTGAACAAAGGGAGGGGAGCACATTCGGCAGACCTCTCCCTGCGGACCGAGGCTCTCCTCCATTGGTGCCACAGCAAGGGCATTGCACTTTCAGCGAAACACATTGCAGGAAAAGCCAACATCTTGGCAGATGCACTCAGCTGATCCAAGAGTGTCATCCACACAGAGTGGACCCTGGACAAGGACACCCTCCATGGGGTGTGGGAGCGGTGGTTTCTGCCGATGGTGGACCTCTTCACCAAAAAGTTCAGCAAGAGACTTCCCACTTATGTCTCTCCAGTCGCCGACCCGGAAGCGTGGGCAGTGGCTGCTCGGTCTCCAGACTGGAGCAGTCTGATTGCCTACGCATTTCCTCTTCCAATTCTGTCCAAGGTGATCCGGAAAGCCAGATTGGAATGCCCGCAGCTGATTCTCATTGCGCTGAAATGGCGAGCCCAGGTATCTGGACCTTCAGTCCATGACACGCATTCCACCCCTGGAACTCGAAACTAAGCCTCATCTGCTGAGGCAGCCTCGTTCGAGGATTCCTCATTCCAATCCTCAACTGCTCCACCTGCGCATGTGGCTGCTGTGCAGTTGAAACTGTCAGCATCACCATTGAAGTCTTCGACCCCTCGGTTGGTCTATGTGTTGGCGGCGCTTACCAAGGGGGGATGCCTCCTCTGACCTCCTCTCCATAGTCTCCAAAGCAAGGAAGGCGGGAACTGAGGCTTTGTATGACTTTCGCTGGAAGAAATGGTTGTGGTGGTGTATGGCTCAGGATGTTCCCCCTACTAACCCTAAGAGCATGCAGCTGGCCAACTTTCTGGCTCACTGCTCCTTGGTTCTCAACCTGTCTGCTAGTTCTGTGCAAGGGTACAGGTCTGCCATCTGTTCCACAATCAAACAGCTAGGTGGTCCTGCCTTTGAAGCGGATTTCCTGCTCAGAGGCCTCTCTGACGGGAGCTAGAAACCCCAGGAGAGTGCCCCTGTGGGACTTGTTCCTGGTGCTGGATTTCATTCGAAAGCAACCCTTCAAGCTTTTGGGTACTATTCCTTTTGACTTACTCACCCTCAAGACTACCTTCTTCTGTTGCTGGCCACGGGCCATCGTAGAAGCAAGATACATGGTCTTAGTGGAATGCCACAAGATCTGGCCTTCCACAGAGATGGTTTCATCACCCTCCATTTCCTTCCAGAGTTCCTGGCTAAGAACCAAAACCCCAAGGTCCCTTCCCCGTCTCTGAGGGTCAGACCTTTGTCTGATATTCTTGCCCAAGATGATGAGGATAGGAATCTCTCAAATACTATTGGGATAGGTCTTGCCACAGGCGTTCTTTTCAGAGACGTCTTCTCATCTCCCTCAATGAGAATTACAAGAATGACATCGCTGCAGGCACCATTTCCTGCTGGTTTTCCCAAGTCATTCTTAGAGCCTACTCTCATTCTCACAGGGATATCAGCTGTCTTAATCCCAGAGCACACGAAGTGCAGGCCATAGCCACTTCGGCTGCTTTCCAGCACTCAGTGCCACTGCAGCATGTCTTGGAGGCAGCCTTCTGTCGGTCTGAGAATCCCTTCATCAACTTCTATCTCAGGGATTTCCGTATGACCAGGGCTGACGGTTCCAAAGGGATTTCCTTTGTCACGGCAAACACTGCCGTCTCGCTTACAAGGGCTCCCCATGCGAACCAGTAGGTGTTGCCCTCCTCCATTTGCTTTAAATTCTGCATCAGTTTGACATGGTACAGTATACGACACCAAAAGGAGGAGTTTGTATTATACTCCATATTATACTCCATGTTTGGTGGTACGTATACTTACCATGTCAAACTCGAATGCCCGCCCGTGCGTCCCCGCGTCTCTGCCGTGGTTCTCATGAGGCATTTTCTCGATGGCCATGGAATGATTCAGTGCTTGTAGCTTTTAGAGGCGTTTGATTGGCTAAGAGCGGACCGGGCAAGACGGGTCATCTTTTCACTGTTAGCCGCGCGAAATTTGGCGAAGCGGATTAAACCTATAGGCCTAGTTTGCATCAGTTTGACATGGTAAGTATATGTATCACTAAACATGGAGTATAATACAAACTCTTCCTATTTAGAAGCCCCCATTAAAATCCTGACTTTTGCCTTGAACAGAGACCGCTTTGAATAACTATGTAATTGTCTTAACATTTTGCCTATGTAATTGTTTTGTTTTCCAGTCGTGAATTGTGGCCGAACAATTGTTGCAACAGCAGGAGAGATTACATCACCCAACTATCCTGATAACTACGCCGCCTTCTCAGAGTGCCGGTGGACCATCAGTGTGGATCCAAACTATATTTTGAATCTTGCCATCCACGACATCGATATCCCCTGTTCTTATGGATCCCAGAGCAATGCCTTTGGTTCACTATGGGTATGAACTTTGTTTACTCTGGCGATAACACATATATGTAAAATGGCTCACTTAACATTGTTTTGTCAGTGTTGCCAGATGTGAGACTTAAATAGTGTAGCCCACAGATCGAAAAAGAGAATGGAATCTAGGTATTGCAAGCAAGAAGCATGTATTTCATTTGAAAAACAAAACAAAAAACAAACACCAAAAATGGACAGACTAGTACAATTTGCTGTAAATTTTAGATATTACATTTTACTAAAAAAAAAAAATCATGTGTTGTAGGCCTATGTCCATTAATGTTGGTGAATCATACTTAGAAGAGCTGTCTTTACCATGCACTTGTGATGGACAATGTACAGGCTGACAGCCTACATGATTAGTATTATAGTCGAATGCTTAGGATATTTCTGGATGTATGATTGTACTGATAGTAAATAAATTGCAGTGTCTGTTGGTGGGTAAGTACGTTTGTATGTGCACGCGTAGTTTCGTACTATTGCACACATTCGAAAACATTTCGCCTCAGGGTGAGTCCAATCGATTTTTCATTAAGTTGCATCTTTACATCATATTAGGTTATATTTGAGAGTTTTCCAGTGACCTGATGAGAAAATGACATTGTCTTTTGGGGCTGGATTTAGTATTCTTTTGTAGCCAGTTCGAGGGTTCTCGCACCGTGGTGTCAAGTCCAGACTTAAGAATTTTTGACTATCCTTTATTCGTAGATGGCAATGGAAAATCGGACTGGGCTGTAAAGAGTTCAAAGGAAATTGTATAACTAAACTGAATCCTACGAATAATCCCATATGATATTGATAAAAGATTGGAAAGACTGGCAGTCTTTACTTCTGTCTCGATAACTGAGAATTGACAAATATACAATTGATTTAATACGGAGAACTGATAACCCACTTTGAACAAATATAACAAGACTTCGTATTGGTGAAATTGATATGACACAGCACAACAGTTTTACAATAACAATATTTTGCGCATACAGCACCCATACAGAAGGATGAAATGTTCACATTCAAACACACGCATGTATACACGCTCTCTCTCTCTCTCTCTTATGGACAATTATGTCAACAATCCTACTTAACTTGACTTTATCTTACTGAATACGCATATATAGTTTAATTGTATGTCTAACGGCTATCGCACTACTTAATGATATACAACCACAATCAGTGTCCTGAATACTTTTTTTTTTTTTTCTTCTTTTTTTTTGGGGGGGGGGGGGGAGGCTTGGGAGGGGCTGTGTGTGTTTTTTTTGTTTTGGGGGGGTGCATGGTTTGATCTTTTTCCTTCATGATATGATGATGTTTGTATCATGATTATGTAGATGTACATGTTTATTATGTAGATGTTTAAATGTGAATGTGAATGTCATGTCTTTATTTCTTCATCTCTTTGCTACTTTGTGGATGTTTTGATTCATTTTCATTTTCCATTTGCCCTGAGGGCTGGATGAAAAAAAGCACATGTATGCTTATTCCACTTCCCTCAATAAAAAAAACAAACTTCGTTCGTTCTCTCTCTCTCTCTCTCTCTCTCTCTCTCTCTCGCCTCCCCCCCCGCAACCGCCCCCCCCCCCCACACACACACATACAGACCAAAGATTAAGATTTCATCCTGTTACACTTTTGTTTCCTATTTCATTCAATGTCTTTCTTCTGAATTCAACTTGAAATAAAGCAGTAATGGTTTATATGATACCATATCCAAAAACAAAATTGCTCACGCACATCGCACTTTACACTGACGTGTGATTCGTAATAATCACAATCGTTGGTTCCAGATTCTGGTACGTGGGCTGTAATATGTTGGAATATCCCCCTATACTAAGTATATTTCATGCCCTATTCTAGGAGGTAAAATCAAAAGCGAAATGTCAAAACAAAAAGCACATCGCTTTCATTACCGAGTTAAATATTGATTTAAACAATTCAGCAGAGCCAACCATGATGCATAACACAGTTTGTGCCTCACTCAGTCTTTAATTGCAATGTTCATAAGTATACCTGTCAGATGAAACCTGATATGGAATATGTTTGACTAATTCTCCCAGAATGGACAATTCACGTTCAGTATGTACACTTGAAACAAACAGGGTTAAATATGTATTGATTGTTATGGATTACTAAGCTCAGCTTAGCTTTGATTATTATTTTTTTTTAAAACATGGAAAGAAAGCATAACATTGAAAGATGTTGAAATAATCCCCCCTTAGTCCGCGCTTTCTTGCAACCCCATGCTTTGTCTCACTTTACGAAAAATGCGCGAATTTTAGAAAATATGTGAGAATGCGTTGAAATTGCCCCTTTTGTTCTTTAAAGAAAAATCTCCTTTTGTCATCGGGGTTAGTTTCTTGACTTCTTATGGCACAAATCTCATAGAAAAATGAAATATGTCATACTTACAATTGCAATTCACATAATACTTTAGAAATGTCTGAAATGACTGACGTTTTGGATATTTTGTTTGTTTATTATCATTTTTTTTATTACCGTGCATTTTTGTGTGTTTCTTTTTCAAACAGGCAAATGGGAGAAAAAGAAGACTTAAAGAGGGCGCCGACGACAACGACAATCATGATAATGACGTTAGCGAAGACGGTGATGACACTGAAACTGACACTTACAATAATTAGCTATCGCATGTCACATGGTAAAGATCTTTGTAATGTACCAAGCTCAAATTTACCATCGTAATTACGGAAAACATCAAAATTGTGTTAAACTTTTAACATATACAGGAAATGTAATACAAAAACTTGACCCTGATTTTCACAACGGATGTAAGGAATAATATCATCAGCTTGTCTATAAATATGTGACAGAAAAAAGTTGTTTCACACCGCTCTGCCTTCGCATAAAATGGAACCCAGGCAAATAAGGAAAAAGAAAAGAAAAAAAAAGAACACACACACACACACACAAACACACACACACACACACACACACAAGCGTTTAATTTGACTACAGTCGACGTGTTCACTGAAGTCATCGTCGTTGTTATCATGGTTGCCTCCTTTCTTTTTCTCTCCAGTATTCCTGAGATTTGTTTGGAGAAAAGAGAAGAAACAAACTACGTTGATAAATGAAATGTTTACGTTGAAAATACAGTGGACTTCCGACTCTTTCTTTGTTCAGTTCAGTTGCACAAGAAGGAGTCACTGCGTTCGGACTAACCCATATACGCTACACCACATCTGCTAAGCAGATGCCTGACCAGCAGGGGGAAAAATCTCGCAGTTAAGAGAAAGTGTGACAGGGGAACAACCACACTTTCTTGCAACCCTACGCTTTCTCGCAAAGTGAAATGAAATGAGGGGATTGTGACAAAGCGTAGGCAAAAACACCTCGCGCTTCCGTATCACAACATAATAACAATCACGTGGTCAATTTTCCATTGACACCCCCTCACCCCCCACATCACACATTCATCCTTCTGCCCTTGTTTTCTATTTTCATTTAGTTCTTGTCAAGTTTCCCCCTAATCCCTTTCTTCCTGCGTCGAAGACACACACACACACACACACACACACACGCACGCACGCATGCATGCACACAAACACACAGCACAGTGACCACGAGACCACGGGCGGTGGACCCAAAACAGGTGCTCAGGAATTTGTAACATCCTCAGAACCTAACTTTGTTAACTGGCAAAAAAAGAAGAAAAAAAAGACTGCATCAAGGATTTACATTCTCTCTAAGAATATCAAGTGCTTCATTACACTTTTGACCCCAAGGTCTTAATTCGTGAATAAATTTTTACCTCAGTGCCTAAAGCACTTGTACCACTTGCTTTTATTAACAAATCGAGTTCAGACCAAACTACTTTAACATAGCAAAGCTATACAAAAACTCCTCCCCTCACCAGTGGGCACCACCATCATGACATCAACGTTCAGACCAAAATACTGTAACATAGCCAGGCTATTCATAAACTCGGTAAAGTCGCACTTTAGCGTCCTAAATTCAGCACCAGTGGGCAACATATTCACGACATCAACCAAAATCGATGTTATGACAGTATCCACCCACAACTGTTCACAACACAAATAATGTTTTTAAAATAAACGACTACCGGAACCGGAACGGGAACCTTCCCACAAATTCACTCCACTTCATAGATCTAGAAATTTCTAACGAATGTATGTGTGTATATGACAAAGTGTTTAGCAAATGTAAAACTGGGAATATCTCGCTGAATATGTGTTTACAATCTGACATGTGTACGAATATCTTGATCAGTTTTGAAGCTAAACACTGCCTCGTATATTTTCAAAACCAGATTCACGATGGTGACAATACATTATCTCCTTTGCTGACTGGGCCATGGTGTGGTCATCATCAAGGAGAGAACGTCAGCAGTCCGTGGCGCTATGTCAAATCATCAAGCAACAGTGTCCTGGTCCAGTTTGTCACTGGGAACAACACAGTCTTTGGAAAGGGCTTCAACATAACCTGGACTGTTCGTACGTATGTTTGGCTCAATATGTAAACAACGTAATTTTGTATAGCATTATTACTAAAGAACACATGCAATCAAATGAACGATAACTTGATGATAATTAAATCGATAAACAACGAAAAGTTGACGTCTGGACAAGATCCGCCCACCGAAACGATGCGATGGCCTCCCAGCCGGACACACCGGCCAAGGACACTTGACACGGCATCCCATGAACTCGCCACAGATCACATAAAAATGAATCAAACACATGATATACTAAGCACTATGCCGACAAACCATTTCACACTCAGAGAGCCAGTCCGTGAAACAAACACCAATATTGGTTAATAAGCATAATATCCATCCATGATATCCAAATGCCTGTGTGATAAGAGTTTATCTTGCTTACGATCAGATGATACCTTGAAAATGATTTTGCCATATGTGCACGGACCGAGCCTGTGTGTGTATGTGTGTGTTTGAAAGAGTGTGAAAGAAACGAATTTTTATTTCACGAGGGCAGCGAGTACGCACAACTGCTTTTTTTTCTTTTTTCTTTTTTTAACACACCCAGCCCTCAAGGGAATAACAACAAAGTAAAGAAACAACCATCATACCCCCTACCCCCTGAAAAAGGCATGGAAGTTACTTTCGTGGATGTATACATTTGCAGGTGTGCACTGTTACAATATGTATTTGTGTACTTCCTATTTTTGATTTCTTATGTCAGTTCACCAGCATTTTAATCCAGCTGGGTGAACGTTTTATTTTCATGTCCTTCTCAAAAGTGAAGGACAAAGCTAATTCCGTTTAGAAATTTAAAAAACAAAACAAAACAAAACAAAACAAAAAAACTTGTATATGTACATTTTCTCCCAATCGAATTCACTTGACTGCTATTGTGTAAAAAAAAAGTGAGTGTGTTATAACCTGATGTTCGGTTGTCTGTGTGTGTGTTTGTGTGTGTGTCCGTGGTAAACTTTAACATTGCCATTTTCTCTGGAAATACCTTGTCTGTCAATACTAAAAAAAAAAATCTTAACAAGCATACCAATAACAAGTTTAAGTCTCACGAACTAAACAGTATTTCTGGATCATTGATGGTTTATTTCGTTGACGTTCGTTCCTGAATACCGAAAACGCCATTTACCACGTCCCAGTTGCCCTTGCGACTTGTACCATGTAATCCAGTACTACCTGCCACATGTGAAGTCTCCCACCGACGGACCAGGCGGAGGAGGAAACCTTTCCCAACGGGCTGTGAAGGCGGAAAAGGATGACCAGAGGGCAGGGGGAGCTCTTATCCTTGGCTGGAAGTCCTCCTAGGAGACGGAACTCCGAAGAAAAAACCTGCACCTGCCGAGGCCGTTCTACACGTGGCAGTATCTGCACCTGTGGAACTGTGAGCGTCGGTAGGCGAGAGAGTGGGGAAGGGACTGCACAACTCCTCTTCACTAAAAAAAAGTCACCTGTGCTGATCAGGCAACCAGGCTAATGTCGGAACGACGAGCTAGCCCTTCAACACCCAGCTTTCCCAAGCCCTGCGGCGATGCGGCGCCCGTATCCTCCCACAGCGTCAGAGCTGCCCATTTTAGGGACAGCACTGCTCTCCACACACGGGGAAGGGGAAATAAAATGATCCCTAAACAAAGCCTGCCTCACCTAGTACCCAGTAGGAAACCGCACCTGCTTGGACATACAACACTAGCTGTCGAAAACAACAGAAGAAAAGAACCAGGAGTCATGCCCTGACTCTGGGTGCCTGGAATATTCGCACCCTTTTGGACAGAGAGGACAGACCAGAAAGGCGCACAGCGCTCATTGCTAGAATGCTTGATCAATACCAGGTGGACATAGCAGCCCTGAGCGAAACCAGGTTTGCGGGTGAAACCGAGCTGGAGGAAGTTGGAGGGTGCTACACCTTCTACTGCACTGGGAAGCCAGAACGCACCCCAAGAACCTCAGGCGTGGGCTTTGCCATACAAACCAAACTTGCACCACAGTTTGACAGCCTTCCACGTGGGATAAACGATAGGCTGATGACCCTGCGTCTGAAGCTGTCCAAGGATCACTTCACCACAGTTATCAGCTGCTATGCCCTGACGATGACCAACCCTGATGACAACAAAGAAGCCTTCTACGAGGAGCTCCACCGCACCATTTCAGCGGTAGACAGATAGGACAGGCTGATCATCCTTAGGGATTTCAATGCCCGCGTCGGCGTGGGCTTCTCCTCATGGCCAAAAGTCCAAGGACGACACGGCACTGGCAAGTGCAACTCCAACGGACTGCTTTTGCTCTTGCTCTTCGCACAGCATGGACTAACCATCACAACACCCTCTTCCAACAAGCGGACAAGTACAAGAACACATGGATGCACCCCACTCCAAGCAGTGGCACATGCTGGACTATGTGACTATCCAGCAGAGGGACAGAGGTGATGTTTTCATTACACGCTGCATGAGAGGAGCAGTCTGCTGGTCGGACCATCGCCTGGTACGCAGCAAGATGAACATCAGACTTGCATGCAAGCTCCAACCAGCCAGGCAGAAACCCCCTAGGAAGCTGACCATCCACCGCCTCCCTATCACCAAGGACGTACTGCAGCAGCAAATTCAAGCAGCTCTCCAAGAAATTCCTGCATCGACTGATGTAGAAGAGGTATGGAGCACCTTTAGAGATGCTGTGTACACAGTAACAGCTGACACACTTGGCTTTGTACAGAGGAGCCACAAAGACTGGTTTGACGAGAACGACTCTGGAATCTCCAAGCTCCTGAACACACTGCATATACGGCATCAGGATCACATTTTTGATAAAGACTGCCAGCGGAGGAATAACCAGTTCTTGCAGACCAAGCAACTCGTACAGTTGAGGCTGCGTGAGATGAAGAGCACCTGGTGGAAGAGAAAGTCTGAAGAGCGTCAGTCTGCTGCTGATGCTCACGACATGAAGACCTTTCATGGTGGTCTCTGAGCTGTGTATTGGCCGAGAGTCACAGGATCAACCCCTGTCCGAGCCTTGGACCAAACCACCCTCCTGACAGACAAGAAAGACATCCTTGCCCGCTGGGCAAAACACTTCAACAGGGACTCGTCCGTATCTGACGAGGTAATTGCAGCCCTCCCATAGCTACCAGTCAATGACTCACTAGCTGCCCCTCCCACCAAGGCCGAGACCCGGAAGGCCATGAAGCTGACAGCGTCAGGAAAAGCACCAGGAGCGGATGGAATCCAGGCCGACATCTACAAGTATGGAGGCGAGGTGCTGACAGACAAGCTGACCGCCCTGTTCCAGTCCATCTGGGAGAGAGGGGAGGTCCCCCAGGACTTCAAGGATGCTTCAATTTTCCACATTTACAAACGGAAGGGAGACAAAACATCCCGCGATAACCACCGTTGAATCTCTCTCCTCTGCATCACCAGCAAGATCTTCACCCGCATCATACTGAACAGACTGGTTGACCATGTCTCCAACACAGTCATTCCTGAAGAACAGTGCGGCTTCCGCTCAGGAAGGGGAACATGTGACATGGTGTTTGCCGTACACCAGATGCAAGAGAAGTGCTGTGAGCAGAACAAGGGGCTCCACATGGTCTTTGTAGACCTGACTAAGGCCTTCGCCCGGCGTGGTCTGTGGAAGATCCTCCTAAAGTTTGGCTGCCCAGAGAGCCTAATCCAGCTGATTGCGTCATTCCACGATGGCATGCAGGCGAGAGTACAGGAAAATACTGACATGTCAGATCCGTTCCCTGTGGTAAATGGAGTGAAGCAGGGCTGCGTCCTGGCACCCACACTGTTCTCCATTCTCTTCTCTGCCATGCTGATTGACGCCTTCCAAGACTGTGACCGGGGCATCTACATTCATTTTCACACAGATGGCAAACTTTTTAACTTGCGGCGACTCCACGCTAGGCGCAGGGTGTTTGAGGCACTGTCGAGAGAGTTCCTCTCCGCTGATGACTGCGTGCTTGCTGCACACACCCATGAGGACATGCAGTTCATTATGGACAGGTTCGCAACCTCCTGCAGGCGCTTTGGACTCACCATCAACCTCAGCAAGACCGAGTGCATGTACCAACCAGCTAGCTCACAGAACGCCAGTACCTTCCCCCCACCTGCAATCAAGATCGATGACACAGAGGTCAAGTCAGTCGACAAATTTTGCTAACTGGGCAGCACCCTATGCAGCAACGGAGCCCTTGATGCAGAAGTGACGCTGCGCATCGCCAAGGCCAGCTCCGCCTTTGGCAGACTCAACAACAGGCTGTGGACCAACAAAGGCATCAGGCTCAGCACCAAAATCAAAACCTACAGAGCTGTTGCGCTGACCACCTTGTTGTACTGCTGTGAAACATGGACGACGTATGGCCGTAACATTCAACATCTTGAGCAGTTTCACCAGAGATGCCTACAAAAGATCCTCGGCATAAAGTGGCAAGACAGGGTTTCCAACCTCCAGGTCCTAGAGAGGAGAGGCATGCCCAGCATCGAAAGCCTGCTGATCCAGTGCTAGCTATGCTGGACAGGACACGTTGTCCGCATGACAGACAGCAGGATCCCGAAGATGCTACTATATGGCCAGCTGAAGGAAGGCCACAGCGAACTTGGAAGACCCTGCAAGACAAACCTCAAAGCCTGTAACATAGACATAGCTTCCTGGGAAACTGATGCCCTTGACCGCTCTCGCTGGACGATGCTGTGCTCTAGTGGCATAAAGACGTTTGAAAACAAGAGAACACTGGCCATTAAGGAGAAGCGTGAGCGAAGGAAGCAGGGCTCAACTTCTGGAGACGTTTTCCCTTGCAACACCTGTGGGAAGTGCTGCGCGTCCAGAATCGTCCTCTTCTCCCATATGAGGACACACACCGACAGATAAGCCTGCCTGCGTGCTCATCCGTCGGTCCGACGGGAGACTCCATCATCAGTTGCCGGAACGTGGGCTATGCTTGGTAAGAAGACGGCATGACACGGTTTTTCTTGTTCGCAATCAAAAGATACTCAAATTCCGGACAGAACACATTCAGTGACATCATCGACGTGTTTACTGCAGATGAATACTCTAAGTGGATACTGAATTAACTGGAATGAACATTAAAAAATATTGAATCAAACGTTTCTTTCAGCTTCTGTCAGTCTGTTGTTGAACTGTTCGTTTACATCTGTAAATGTTGCAGTGTGCCTGTCAACCTCCTCTTTTACAGTCAGATTAAAAGAAATGCTTAAATAATGGAGGTGTGTCAAGAAAATAAGATTTAAATGGTATTATTACCATAAATACAGCAATATTTTCATCACACTAAAAAAGACTTCGGGTGACGTCATATGTGGGATAGCCATAGGGATTAGATTACATGTTTCTGAACAGAATATCCGTGGTTCGATCCCGCTAGCAGGCTTTTTGTTTTGAAAGCTGATTAACATTTAACACTGGACCTGTTTTAATCCCTTTACTGGATACAGCGCGTGTCACAAGTGAGTCTTGAAGGCCTTGCCTCTCTTGTTCTTTATACTGCAAACAGTATATCTTTAGCTACTTGAATGTTCCAACTTCACATTTGCTTTGTAGTAAATTGCCTCTTCAATGAAAATCCAAAGGTCATACTACTGGCCATTCACAGAAAAAGTGTTCAATGTAGTCGACTATGTTACATCAGAAACGGCATTTTTGTTTCTTTAATTTTCATTTTTGTCTATGTTTGTTTGGCAGATATGAAGAATTTCCCAGTTAAAGCACTTAATCTGATTTCTTTTCTGACTTCTTTTGCTCTTACGCAGCCTGGTTTATCTCTGTAAAAATGATATTTTCTGCGCCAAAAGTAAAATATGGATGGGATGTCTAGTTTCTTATTTGCCATTAATAGTTTCTTGATATATTTTGGCATGGTGTGAATTATTTTTATGTCACTTGTCTTCACGTATGTCTGACGTTTTCTTCTCTGCATTCACTACATCTAAGAGTTAGGGATAGAATCGACAAGAACATCGTATTCTAGTTGTGTACTCGCTTTGTTTTGACCAGGTATACTGTTGATCTGTTTCTGTGGTGCATTATATCCTTGATTTTAACCACCCTTCTTCTTTGCCAGTTTTGGAAAAAGAGCTGATTGCTTTTGTATGTCATCAAAGAATAATCAAACAATACTGGTCTGGAAAGGATGGTTTGTTTGTTTTTTGTTTTTTAAAAGAGGTTTTTTTTGTGGCTTCAGTTGCATGCACCTCATCGAGCACAATTATTTCTTTTTCGTTTTTCTTTTTTGAAAACGTTAGGGCTTCACACGAAGTTCTTAATAAAAACAACAACAACAAAAGTGGGAAATAAATGGACATACATGCCTGCATGTCTGTCTGCTTTATACATGTACATTTCGTTGTATCATTTTTAATGTATGTTCCTCTAAACGGGGTTTTATTGCTCGCGTGTGCGTGTATGTGTACGTGTGCGCGCGCTTGTGTGCGCATGTATGTTTGATTTCATAAAGACATCGAAGTTCAACATTAAATGTTCCAAACCATACACATAAACTTGTCCCACACAAATTTCTACAAAGACAGCTGCTGCCACCCCCTTCTTATCACCTCCTCCCTTGTTTAGTTTGTTATCAGCATTTTCCTTTCCATATCTGTTTAAAGCATTTATATGTTTCTGTATTTCATTTCGTGTTCAAAGATTAACGATAAGGATATTGGCATGGCTGTCTTTGTCTTTTTATAGATACTGATGCACATTTTCCCAATCAGTATTATATTATTGACCACTAAATGACAATATCATTGCATTTAAAATTGTCTGATCGTTTCACACCAAAGAGGTCTTCGTTCACATTCAATTCCAGTCTGACGCCAACAGCTCCAGCTATATAAAATTCGATATGTTTCCAGAATAATTTCAATGGTCGGCATTTGTAGAATTAATGCTCTATGTGATCAACTACGTCTGCGCGCGCAGATTGGGCATTAATTGTTTTCCATTATTTCCATTTTATTAATAGAATATTAGTTCGATATATATTGTGCAAAATTTTCCATTGTAGTTCTTTTAGTCTGGTTTCTTTTGTCGATAAAAAGGGCAGTAGCCAGTAGAGTTAAGTTTTCTAAGTCAGAAGTGGTAGGCACATGGTTTTACTTCATCTTTCTATGATTTGGAACATGAATTTTGGCTTTGTACAGAATACCTTAAGGTCGTCAACTGTGTCAGAATTGACAGTTTCTTTTATGTCGCCCATGCATTGTTTCCATTGGTGAGGAACAGCGTTCACTAAAGCATTATATTCAAAAAGAAGAGATGGCTGGATTTCCCCCAATTTCTCTATAATTTCTTGAAAGTTATTTATCCTTTTTTCTTGTATGTTAATGACATCTCTTACTCTTTCTATTCCTGCTGTCTTCCACAAGGGAAAGAATCGAGGATTATGCTTGTATTGGACTAAGTTATTGTTCTATAAACTTTTGTCACAAAAGTTGTTCTTGTCAGTGTCTGGTTCTTTTTTGTTTTGTTTTTTTTTGTTTGTTTTTTTGTTGATAGGTTTGAAAAGGAAGTTTGAGTTACCTGTTCTAGTTTTGCGATATTCTTATAATCTAAGCATGTTAATTATATCTTTAAAAAAATCATCTATTATCTAGTCTGTCTATGCCATTTATGCTTTTGTTTTACAGTTCAAATAAAGTAGGGTGGGTATGCCTAATTGCGAACAGCGTGTAATTACGAACGGTTTGCGTACGACCTACTTCGAAGTGTTCTCACCACACACATTTCACAATTTAATGATTGCTTTGACCTCGTTTAAATACCTCACTGAATGTCCATTTCCAAGAACCAAACATCAGCTATTTCCGGCTCATTCTCCGCTCTTTCTGCTCTACACGCACACTGCCGACTACGTTCACAAATGTGCTAAGTTCTAAAATCAAGGGAAGCAAATTGTAGGACTTTGACACAGTTTAGAATATCTGATTTGATTGGACATGTTGAATGTATTGTGCATTACCAGAGCTGGGAGAATTCATTTCATGTTGGTGACAGATCAGACGGTTACTTTTGACAGAAATCTCAAAAATACTGTCGTTTGCAATTATACCATAGGATATTTTGACATGAGTCTATCTGCAAATAATGCTGCACAGCACCTGAGCGCTCTCAAAAGGGTGTGATTGTGTGTTGTCTTGGGTGTCTGTGTGTGTTTAAATGTGTGTTTGTGTGTGTGCATGTGTGATCAAAACCAACAATACAACAGTCTGGTGTGATGTTCCAATAACATGTCAAGTTTGATGAGTTCAAGACCTGCTTCTGTTTTAACTGTCCACATGTACCCAAGCCCATCGTTCGCAATTAGACTTGCCCGTTCGCATTTACCCCCAGGCACCCCTGCTATTTCAACCGTTGGAAAAAAAAAAAAAAACATTGAAAAGAAGAAGTCGAAATTTTCCAGGTGCAACCAATCGGAAAAAGCCTTCAAAAAGAGCAGAGCTACATTTGACGATCGTACAACCTGTTATCTGTATGATACACACGTTGAGCTGGTCGATTCGACTGGATCGCTCGCAGCTAGGCCTGTCTCCCCTAATGGCTATATCGTCGTGTTTTACGAGCTTTCCAATATGCCATTTTGTTATTAGACTCCAACTGTGGTCTTCTGTGGGTCAAATGATTTTTCCACCCATTGCAGATTTAAACATTTTGTAGATGATTCATGTTCGTCATGTCAAGGCCTCCATCTTCATATTTGGACTTGATTACATTTCTTTTTACGTTTTCAAATGCCTTTCTGCAGATATATTTCATATCAAAATTGATGTGAAAATGCGATGGTGGGATTTATCTCAACTTACATTATTTAAATTCCGGTAAATCACACTCTCGCGTTTTTTTTTCTTCTATAATTAATTAATTTATTTGTGTGTGTGTGTGTGTGTGTGTGTGTGTGTGTGTGAGAGAGAGAGAGCCGAAAAAACAAAACAAAAAAAATATGAAGGTTTTTGCCTCTTGTTTAGGTATTGTTTTTGGTTCTTGTTGTCTCAACTGTAAATTGTGTGGTAAATTTAGTAGGATTCCCATTGTGTCGCAGAAGGCAAGGCCTTTTATTTTGATTTTCTGTGCTTATTTGTCCGTTTCATTACATTACAGAAGGGCTTTATGGAGCGAAGTTTTTATGATTGGCCAGCGGTCTCATCAGTAGCAGTAGAAGCAATAACAGTTGCATCACTATTATCGTTTTATATATGGTATGAAAATAATTCATTTTTTTCAGTGAGAACATGTTCTTTGGATATGACTGCTCCTGAAGATCAGTTTGGACTGCCCAACGATACTCACCAATGGCAGTTTGACGTGTGTGAATGGAAAATCACTGTAGAGGCGGACGCTGTGGTTCAACTCACCATCGACACCCTGGATGCGGTTTATTACAGTAAAGCCAATTATCTGCTGGTTTTGGACGTTCAGTCTGGACAAGAAGACACTCTGGCAAGGTAAGCAGTTTACTTTCTTGTGAGCCAGAATACAGGGTTATATTTGTCAGATGTGTGTGTGTTGTCCGTGTTCCAGTCAGTCAGCCAAGCCAAGTCAAGATTTATTCCAGATGGCACATGCAAAAAACAAACAACAAAAGTATTTAACAGGCAACCCATGGGGTCATGCCGCTGCGTCCCCCAGTCTATATGCCAAGTTTCAGTTTTACTCTGCTCAGTTGTGCTTTACTCAGTTCTGCTCAAATCTTCTGATCATTACTTAGCTGAACTGTACTGAACCGAACTGTAGTCAGCTGAACTCTACAAACTCTGCTCAACTTTTAAAAAACCCGCTCAACTCAGCTCTGCTCAAGTCTACTCTGCTCAACTTAAGGTGGACCACGGCATAGGTTTTTCACCAAAAATCATTAAAAAACGTGTTTTGGGATTATACTTGTATTTGGTCAAACAATGTCTCTTCTTTGCATTTCTGTCAACCATTTTGCTCAATTTGACCGATTTCATTGCAAATAAAATCATTTTCTGACCTGGGTGTGTGTGAAGTTTGAGCGAATGTGACAAAAAACTCGAAGTTTGCATCGATTTGGACAGACTGGTGCTCGCGATCTGGTTTGGAAACCCCATCTTGTTTGGTATCAGTGTGAAGGTCATTCACCGGTCTGTCTTCTCATTGCAATTTCCTGTGGAAAATTCCACTCACGGAAACACACGAAGAGCAAATCCGAAGGAACCCGAGAGGCATTTTTTAGGGGTTGTGGCTGAGTCGAGGTTTCTGATTGGCTTGTCGGAGTAAAAAAAATAGCCCATTGGCCCAATCGGTCATGTGACTTTTTCCAAGATGGCGTCTGTTTTCATCACGGTTTCAATCGACACACCAGTTGCCTAAGATTTTGATCGAAATTTTCTACTACAAGTCACGGACAATGCCAAGACACGCTGGAAAGAAGTTTAGGACTGTCTTTGCATTCGGCAAAAAGAAGAGAAAGCGAAAGATTACAACACAAGCTGAAAAAAAGTCTGCCGAAACAGCGACCGACTTAGCGGTGCCTTCGACATCGACCGGCGTCAGTGAAAGCACGCCGCTTCTCAGTTCGAAGAGAAAATTGGACGTTTTCGCCAGAAAACATGTGTGTACGGGTGACAGTGACTCCAGTTCAGACGAAGAACCACCGTAAAAAAAAAGTGCATCAGTTCCCGAAGTACAACTTCGCTCGGGACAGCCACAGTCCTCACAGAACATCATCGTTGATGTGTCAACATTGGACTGCTTGGTGTCGTCAGTTCATTGTGGAAAATGCATATCAAAGGTTTGTGGAAAATAATATAATAGTCTACAGATATATAATATTTAATAAATATAATATAGTATTCTATTTTATTTCATGAGTTTTTGTTTTGTTTCATAGCAAAAAAAAGAAAAGAAAAAAAAGCCATCTGAATACCTTTCTTCTTTTTTTGTGAGCCCATTGATTTACTTCTTTTCTTTTTTTTCTTATTTTTTTTTCAAGTTCTTTGATTTTTGTTTTCAGAGGCAGTTTTTATTTTACTCAAGTATTGAAATACTTTTCCAAGTAATATTTCTGTGGATTTTTACTGAGTCTGACATACTGTCAGTGTGTGTGTATGTGTGTGTGTGTAAAAAAACCTGTCAGTCTGAGTCTCTTTATTCTCTCTCTTTCTCTCTCTCTCTCATTCTTTCTCTTGTACCTTCAATTCTCACACATTTGATTTTTTTTTCAGGTCTCTGTATTTGAAGATGAGACAAAGAGGATGGGGTCAGCATGCAGTCTGGAGGTGAGGTGTGTTTCCTGTGGCGCTGTGATTCCAGGGACACAGACCATGACATCGCTGAAGACGGGGACTGTCTTCCAGGTTTTGACATCAACCGTCGCCTTGTTGCTGCTGCTTCTGCAACTGGGATTGGCTACACCCAGCTATGCCGTTTTTTTGGTATGGTGAATATGCCACGACCCAAACACCAAAAAACATGGCTTCACTACCAAAAAAAATATAGTGAGGGTGCAAGCAGAGCAGCCAGCACACACATGCAGGATGCAGCTCACCATGTGCGGGAAGCCTATGCAGAGATGGGTCTAGGTCAGCCATCAGATGATGCAGCAAAACAAAAGAGGAAAAAAATTGAAACTGTGAGACGTCAGGAACGTGAACATCGACGGGCAGATGAGGGAGAAGTATACGCCCCAGGAGCATTTTGAACAATCAAGTAACTGTAAAAAACTCTCTCTCACCACTTAGTGATATTGGCCAAGTGCTATTTTCCTGTGTATTATTTTTTTAGTGTGTAACTATGGGTTGCAGTTTGTGAGTTCTCAACACAATCTTTGAAGGCGTTTTTCTCAAAAGTTGAATTTCTGCTGCAGGTGCGTCAGTGGCCCACGTGTAACAATTGATACAGTGAAAATATTATCATAAAATTAGGCACACTGATGTAAAAATGTGTGCTGAGTGCAATGAACATAGTTAGAACTCTCTACCTTTAGTAGTTTTTTTCATAGCAAGTGACTAAAGCATACAAACGTGAATGCATAATTTTATGCGTTTTTGACAAGACAGAGAACAATGCTTGTGGACAATGGGCATCTGCTTTTGTGATCATTGCACTAAATGATGTCAAAACAAACTGTGGAAATGATGAGAATCATTATGTAATGCATGTGTTCAGTGCTGCAAATGGGCCAAATAACCGTGTGTATTTTTATGATAAAATTATCATATCTTCATATCTGTTTGACTTATAATCTTCAAACTTAGCACAGATGTCTATATTAACATCCTGAGTATGTGTACCAAATTTCATGCAGATATCTTTAGTAGTTCCTGAGAAACAAAAATTAGCTAAAAATGACGCAGTGGTCCACCTTAACTCTATTCAGCTGCACTCTACTCTGCTATGCTTAACTCAAGTCTACTGAACTTCCTCAACTATACTCAACTGTGTTTAACTCTACACTACTGTACAGAATTGTGCTTTACTCAACTGGACACAGTTGCGCTTTACTGTACTCAACTGTGCTTAACTGCACTCTTCTTTACTCACCTCTTCTCAACCCTGTTTTACTGTACTCAACTGTGCTTAACTGCACTCTTCTCTACTCACCTCTTCTCAACCCTGTTTTACTGTACTCAACTATGCTTAACTGCACTCTACTCACCTCTTCTCAACCCTGCTTTACTGTACTCAGCTGTGCTTAACTTCACTGTACTCACCTCTTCTCAACCCTGCTTTACTGTACAGACCTCATGTTTAACTCTATTCCCCTCTGCATAATTCAGCTCTACTCCACTCATCTCTACTCTTGTCGACTACACTCATCTTTGCTCAACTGTAGTCTAGTCTGCTCAACTCAGTTCCACTAAATTCGTGAGTAGAGTCATGTTGCGTTAAGCACACCTGAGGAGAGTTCAGTAGACTGTACGAGACTACGGGATAGACAGTTGAGTAGAGTTGAGTAGAGTAGAATTTAGAAGAGTGGGGCTGAACCCAGCTGAGTAGAGCTGAGGTGAGTTGAGTCCAGTTGAGTAGATTAGATTAGAATAATTTATGACGGGCGCAATAACCGAGTGGTTAAAGCGTTGGACTTTCAATGTGAGGGTCCCGGGTTCGAATCTCGGTGACGGTGACTGGTGGGTAAAGGGTGGAGATTTTTCCGATCTCCCAGGTCAACATATGTGCAAACCTGCCAGTGCCTGAACCTCCTTCGTGTGTACGCATGCAGAAGATCAAATACGCAAGTTAAAGATCCTGTAATCCATGTCAGCGTTCGGTGGGTTATGGAAACAACAACATATCCAGCATGCACACTCCCGAAAGCGGAGTATGGCTGCCAGCATGGCGGGGTAAAAACGGTCACGCACGTAAGGCCCACTCGTGTACATACGAGTGAACGTGGGAGTTGCAGCCCACGAGCGCAGAAGAAGAAGAATGTATTGAGTTATACACAGTTGAGTTTAGTTGAGTTCATTTGAGCACAATTCAGTAGAGTTGAGCACAGTTGAACAGAGCTGAGTAGAGCAAGATTGAGAAGAGTTCAGTTGAGTAAAGCTGAGTAGAGTCGAGTCGAGTAAAGCACAGGTGAGTAGAGCTGAACAGACCTGGGTACATATAGTCCTGGGGAACATATATGTGTGGGGGACATGTATATTTAGGGACACACAGACCTGCTCTCCAAATAAAGCATAGCGGCAATGTACGTGACAAAGTTACATAACGAATATGTAATTAAATACTGAGTTTAAGTTATTAAGTCCTGAGGAACACATATGTGTGGGGGATACGTAGACCTGGGGGGCATGTATATTTAGAGACACACAGACTTGCTCTCCAGACAATGCATGGCGGCAATGTACATGACATTGTTACATTACGAACATGTAACTAAATTAATTCACTAGCAGAACAGAAAAGCGTATATTTTAGAACACAGGCAGCACTAACATTACCTAACGCAGTTTGGAAAGAAATCAAGCCAAGCAGAGAAGTATCATTTTCAAATATTTTGCATAATAATGTTTTAAAATTAAACAAACGAGAGAATTTCAGAGTGTCTGTTTGTGCTTCAGTTACTCAGTGAGTCATTCAGTTATTATGTTTGTATGTATGTATGCACGTATGTAGGCTAAAAGTAGTGCAGCAGGACGGGCAAAGGAAAATATTTATGAGAATTATCCAAGCTATTCTGATCAGTTTAGCAGTTTGGCTTCTCGTGGTAGAGGGGGTACTTCTATGCGGTCATTCTTGTGGTCACTTTTACGCAGCACATAACAGCTTTTGAAAGACCGGTCGAAGCAGATTCATGGGCCAACGTCGAGATGCCAGACGTACTAATATCAAACGTGATGATGAATGTGCAGGCCACTGGGAAAATGTCCAGCCCGTAAGAAGGAATAATAATGCAGCTATGTTAGTTGAGACACGTGAAAATGTACTCGTTTCTGACTCAGTGCAGTGCCCGGACTGCATTTAGATTCTGGCTGTGTGCGGCTACTGTTTTGCGTGACACAGATTGTACAGCCGCTAATGTGAGACGTGATTTTGTGTACAGATGAAACAGTACTGTCGTTCATTTTGAGGACAAATTGAAACATTTCCTTTTCATTATGATTTCCCGAAAGTTTGATCAATTTGCCATCCAAACATGAATTACGGTATGAATATACCAGGGTATGCTTATAAAAGGCACTGTTTTTGTATTGCCATGAAAGTATGTGATCAATAAAAATGATACGTTGTTATTAGTGAAGTGTTCTGTTTGACTAAGATTAGGTTTTTAGTGCTTCAGATTATAATACTCAGCCTATTATTATTAGAATCACCTGCTAAAATGTACCCGATCACTACAGACATTCTATTAGTATTACTGACCGAAACTCCACAATTTCAAGTATCGCGTCGCCGCAATTTGCAACAACGTTTTAGTTGATGAACAAAACATCATAATTAAGTGTTTATGCGTCCATACACCCCACTTGCGTCAATAGGGGGATTTTACACATTATCTGCTTTTTATTGTATGGTCAGTTTTTCTGTCCACAATTTCCTGTCCATAATCACCTGTTTCACATAACATCAGTTGCTGTTTAAGAATCCACACAATGTTAAAAAAAGAAGAAGAAAAAACAAAACAAAAAACCCCAACTCCCTTCTTTGGCAGTAACGAAAGGTGTAGCCAGCACAAACAAAAGACAGTTTAGAGTTCATTGCGAAACTAACTATAATCATTCCTTTCGAATCACAGAAAATATCACTAAGTTGTTCATGTGCACTGCCAGACTGTGCCGTCTTTCATTTCTTGCCACAAGAACCTCTTTCTTGTGCTTCGCATATAGTAATGGTATACTCCTGATTGTTTTTGTTTTTTTCATTTTGAGGGACTTTAAGATGCCCATTTGCTTCCTCGGAGAGTTCCTTTGCACTTGGTGAGTCTTTGAGGAACTGTCCCAGATGAAGTATCCCCAGAGCTTCCAACACTGAGGTGGGCTCTGATGGCATGGTGGTTGTGTTTCCCGGCCACAAAGGCTTCAGTGGAGCCCCTGGTGCAGATGCCTAACTGAACGACGACGTCTCTAAAGCCTGTTCCTCTCATGAGTTTTTTCCAGAGTACCAAGAGAACAAATGAAGTGAAACGCACCAAGACGTACTGCATTCTTCTGGGATTGTTCATTTTGCGAAATGACCATCAGTGCTTTCTTTGCACACGTGACAAAGGCTACACCTGAGCCAGCTATCATGTTGCATTCAGTGACACCTGCAGAACGTGTTGCACTGTTACACTGTCGGTGACAGGATGAAGAACAAGCTGCACACAGTCAAATGATGACTGCTCCTGCACATTGGCCAGTACCCAACCTGACAGTCTGTAGTGGGTGCTCATAGAAGACATATATCTATCAGAAATCTGCATAAATCTGGACATAGTTGCGCCAACTGTAGTGTTGAATGGGGACATGAATATAAATTATTTTAAGTATGGGCCCTGCCTTATCGTTTGTGAAACACGGCTGGAGCTCCGGGGGCTAATACTGAAGGCTAGGTGGGTGTACATGCGTCACTGAGTACCGGTTTCTGGGCCTGATTTTTAGAGTTTCTTGCTACTTTTTGATTGGCCATTCCATATATTGAATGTCTTTGTCAGATCCTAATCCTGACTCCTGTAAATCACTATGTCTCCTCAGGAGTGATGAATCATGCTCTCGGGAAAGATGGTTTCTGACAGCAAGCTGTTACTTTGAAGTCCATTGTAGCAGACTGCAGTTTCAAGTTTAAGGACACAACTGTGAGACATGCAGTGACCAAAATGATTCAAAATTTGAATGCTGACACAGTTAGCACTCACTGTTAGATGGCGGATTGTAGTGCCCAGAACAATGTGCTTTGGCATTTCCACTTTCCACTTGTGAAAGCATAACACGCGTCTTGCGAAACAGGCAGTGATTTTGTATTTCTTTTCAGGGGCATTTTTCTTTTCAATCAATACACACTCCATAAAGTCCTTTGCAGATCCAGGAGCTTTTGATATTCAGTCAAAAAAACGCTATTGCTGGGGTGGGGGTGGGGTAATAACTCACTTGAGCTACTATGTAACTCTGAATGAGACAGTGGAGAGTGAGGACTGCCTCTTCCAACCTTCTATCTTCTGATACAGAAGCAACAAAAGCTTGTAATAGCTCGGCCTGTATGTGTCTGATGAGTATGGTAACTCACTCTTGTGAATTGGAGCTGCACCCAGAATGTTAAGTCCTGTGGTTTGGATTGTGAAACAGGGGGTGTTTCTCTTGCACGCACGATACGTCTCTCAGCATTGATACACACTCTACTTCGTCTTCGCCAATGATGCTCTTTTCCAATTACTCGTATACGCAATTAAAAGCGTCCCAGTGGGCTTCCTTTTGCAGATAATTTGTCTCTTCTTCCATGTCTATCCATATACCTCAGAATGAAGTCCCGTTCCCGAAAGATTTTGTGGTTGTGTGCTTCCCGTGCCACAAGATCTGTCTTGTATTAAGACGACTACAAATCCCTCGGTTAGAGAAGCTGCCTCTCTGATCAAGTCTTCAGCAATTTTGCCACACGTTTCCCCATTTGAGAGCACTGATCTTTAGAATCTGGGTTCCATTCCTTTGCTTTGTCACACATGATGCAGCAATCTTTTGGAAGATAATAAAAGCTTTCAGTGAAAGTTGTCTTGTTTACTGGGAGTTGATGGTCCGGCTGTGGTATCCTCCTCTTAGGCTTTCTGTCCTAATGTCAATGTTTCACTGTTTGCATTTGAGAACATGTCTGATTTTTTTTTTAAAGTGAAGAACATACAATGTATCATCCAGTGTCTTTGCAAACTTTGTAATCTTTAAACTTTGTACGGGCTTTGTGAACACATCAAGTTTCATATTTCTCAGTCTGTGCATTGCTTTGTTCTGTCACTAATCTTATGTCTGACTCTAAGTTGTTTTTGTTGAGAACGATGCAGAATTTGTGTGTCCACGCTTCCGAATTTTATGTTTGACACCAAGAAAATGAATTATGTGCATTTTTCCGGTACTGTGGCGTTGCAGTCAGGTATACCCCAGACTTCATGTATATAGTTTTTATAAGGAAAAGCGACCAATATATAATTATAGAACCCCCGCCCCCCCTGCATTCAAACCACAAATAAACTCCTTTAAAATTGATACAGTGTGAAAAAACACACACAAAAAACCCACTCAGCTTCATTTACATTGTAGTCCATGTGGTCGGCTGGGACATAAACCATAATGAGACTGATTGAATGCAATACTACAATTTATAACACGAATGTATTCTAATATAGTGCTTAATTATGCCAGCAGTTACCTCACGGTTCTAAAGAAACCCTGCATCCAGTAATCAGGTTGCTGGTGTCTGAGCATTTTCAGTACACCGGAAGTATTTAATAACGTGACAAGCTAGTACGGCACTTATCCAATTCTATGTCATTCATGGAATAGCTCATTCTAATTTCTTTCTGTAGACATAAAGGAATTAACTGTGATGAAATATGTGGATGCAGTGCCGTTTCAAGCACACACACCCCTAATATTTACAATGCCCAAAGAAGGAAAAATGGCCTATATTTACCCCCACCCCTCCATTTATACCGTAATTTAAACATGGCAGACAGGTAAAGTAGTATTTCTGACATAAAAACACACACAAGAAAATCACTATGAAACCCCACACGCCACCCCCCCCCCCCACCCACCCACACACACACACACACACCTCTCTCCCTGCCGGGGTAAGGATTACCATATGCCACCCGACAGACTAACTGGACTTGTCAAAACAAAACTGCAAACCATTGCTTCTAAAGCCTCTACGTCATACCTTTTTACGCTGGTGACTTCCAGTCAGACCTACTTCAGGCTGATGATTCCACTCTTCAGTGTGTTTTGAAAATATTTTCAGGATGAGATCACGGCTATCGATGGGCCGTATCGTCAAATACAAAACTGTATTCTCTGTCGTTTCATTTCAGAAAAAAAAATATTGTTTAGCAGGTAGATCAGATATTGCAGACTGCTCGCAGTACTCTCATGTCCGGGCTTTTTTGGGACAAGACGTACATTGAAGAGTGTTAACCCACTTCTTCTGACCAATATAATGTTTGTCAAGATGTCATTGCTGTCAAACATGTGACATCTGCCAGAATACCTCACCTACAGGTGAAATGCCTTCTGCAGCTCTTACACCTGTGATTGAGAACCTTTCTCACAAGTTTCCATTGCTTTGGCTGGTCCCTCCAAACCGTCTCTTCATTTGGTTGTCAGTGTGTCCTGACCATTGTCGATGTAGCAACACACAACTCTACAGAGTGCTGATGACACAGAAGTCCGTGCCCAGTCCCTGGCACCTTAGCACAAAAAACCCGTGGCCTGTCCCCGGCCACTAGATGCTTGCACATTTTTAGGATATGTTAGTTCCTTGACTCTTTCTGGACGCAAAACCCCCTCCTTATTTCCAGTCCCACTACAGACCATGTTTTAAATATTGTTCTCAGAAACCTAAGTGGACAAACAAGACAACATAGACACCATACCTTTACATTCACACTAAAGAGGAAATCTTCATCCAATACCATCGACATAATTTCCAATTATCACTAAAGAAAATACATAAAATATTAGCTTGAGAAACGATGTCCATTCACCACACCAAGTAATGCCAAATACAATTACTCAAAAATGATTCCCATTCATCCCGTCAGGAAAATACCAAAATGTTGCTGATTAGCTACTACTCAATTGGACGTTTCCAAGGTAAACATCCAACAGTCTAACAAAACTTAAGACACATATAAAGTAACTATTATTTATTGTTAGCTTAACTGCATATCATAAAAAAACAAGTACTGATTATCCATACGAGCTTTACAACATCATCAAATCAACCACAAACATATCAGTGTATCTGTCAGTTAAACGTTACATAAATTATCCATTCAAATGTTTTGCTTTTACTTCACAAATTTTTATACTATTGTCAATATCCTATCACAAAAAGTAGTCAAAGTCATTTCGAAACTGAGTCCAATAATTTTCAACATACCTTTACAGGCAAAAATCTGTGCATACATGAAACACGTGGAATTTTTTTTTTCTTTTCAAAAGACACAAATTCCAATCTCCGATAATGTTGCCCTGTAAAAAAAAAAAAAAAAAAATGATCTAGGGAAAATAGTAAAACATTTTTTTACATTGACCAGAGTTGAGCACAGTAGAGTTGAGCTGAGTTGAGCACAGTTGAATACAGTTTAGTTGAACACCTTTGAGCAGAGCAGAGTAGATTTGAGTTATCCACAGCTCTGAGTTCTGTTGAGCTGAGTTGAGCACAATTGAACTGAACACAGGTTGAGCTGAACGCGGTTGAATCAGTTGAATTGAACATAGTTCAGAAGAGTTTCGTCGAGCATGGTTGAATAGAGTTGAATAGAATGGGGTTGAGTTAAGTAGACTTGAGCACAGTTGAGTTGAGCACAGTGGAATAGAGTTGAGTTGAGCACAGCTGAGTAGAGTTATCCACAGCTGAGTTCTGTTAAGCTGAGTTGGGCACAATTGAGCTGAACACAGGTTGAGCCGAACACGGTTGAATTAGTTGAATCGAGCATAGTTCAGAAGAGTTTAGTTGAGTAGAGTTGAACAAAGTTGGGCTGAGTTAAGTAGACTTGACCACAGTTGAATTGAGTTGAGCACAGTGGAGTGGAGTGGAGTTGAGCACAGTTGAGTTGGGTTATCCACAGCTGAGTTATGTTGATCTGAGTTGATTACAATTGATCTGAACACATGTTGAGCTGAACACGATTGAATTAGTTGAATTGAGCATCGTTCAGAAGAGTTTCCTCAAGCATAATTGAATAGAGTTGGGTTGAGGTGAATAGGCTTGAGTACAGTGGAGCAGAGTTGAGTTGAGCACAGTTGAATATAGCTATCCACAGCTTAGTTCTGTTGAGCTGAGTTGAGCACAGTTGGGCTGCGCACAGGTTGAGTTGAACACGATTGAATTAGTTGAATTGAGCATAGTTCAGTAGAGTTTAGTCGAGCATAATTGAGCAGAGTTGAATATAATTGGGTTGAGTTAAGTAGACTTAAACACAGTGGAGTGCGCAGCACTTCCCACTGGTGTTGCAAGGGAAAACGTCTCCAGAAGTTGAGCCCTGCTTCCTTCGCTCACGCTTCTCCTTAATGGCCAGCGTTCTCTTGTTTTCAAACGTCTTTAAGCCACTAGAGCACAGCATCCTCCAGCGAGAGCGGTCAAGGGGAGCTGTTTCACAGGAAACGATGTCTATGTCACAGGCTTTGAGGTTTGTCTTCCAGGTGTCCTTGAAGCGCTTGCAGGGTCTTCCAAGTTCACGGTGGCCTTCCTTCAGCTGGCCATACAAAAGCATCTTCGGGATCCTGCTGTATGTCATGCGGACAACGTGTCCTGTCCAGCGTAGCTGGCATTGGATCAGCAGGCTTTCGATGCTGGGCAGGCCTCTCCTCTCTAGGACCTGGAGGTTGGAGACCCTGTCTTGCCACTTTATGCCGAGGATCTTTCGTAGGCATTTCTGGTGAAACTGCTCAAGTTGTTGAATGTGACGGCCATACGTCGTCCATGTTTCACAGCAGTACAACAAGGTGGTCAGCGCAACAGCTCTGAAGGTTTTGATTTTGGTGCTGAGCCTGATGCCTTTGTTGTTCCACAGCCTGTTGCTGAGTCTGCCAAAGGCGGAGCTGGCCTTGGCGATGCGAAGCGTCACTTCTGCATCAAGGGCTCCGTTGCTGCATAGGGTGCTGCCCAGGTAGCAAAACTTGTCAACTGACTTTATCTCTGTGTCATCGATCTTGATTGCAGGTGGGAGGGAGGCACTGGCGTTCTGTGAGCTAGCTGGTTGGTACATAGACTCGGTCTTGCTGAGGCTGATGGTGAGTCCAAAGCGCCTGCAGGAGGTTGAGAACCTGTCCATAATTAACTGCATGTCCTCATGGGTGAGTGCAGAAAGCGCGCAGTCATCAGCGAAGAGGAACTCTCAACAGTGCCTCAAACACTCTGGACCTGGTATGGAGTCACTGCAAGTTGAAAAGTTTGCCATCTGTGCGAAACTGAATGTAAATGCCCCGGTCACAGTCTTGGAAGGTGTCAATCAGCATGGCAGAGAAGAGAATGGAGAACAGTGTGGGTGTACCACAGGGAACGGATCCGACATATCAGTATTTTCCTGTACTCTTGCCTGCATGCCATCATGGAAAGACGCAATCAGCTTGCTTAGGCTCTCTAGGCAGCCAAACTTTAGGAGGATCATCCACAGACTACCGCGGTTCACCGTGTCAAAGGCTTTAGTCAGGTCTACAAAGACCATGTGGAGCTCCTTGTTCTGCTCACGGCACTTCTCTTGCATCTGGCGTACGGCAAACACCATGTCACATGTTCCCCTGCCTGAGCAGAAGCCGCACTGTGCTTGAGGGATGACTGTGTTGGAGACATGGTCAACCAGTCTGTTTAGTATGATGTGGGTGAAGATCTTGCCGGCGATGCAGAGAGAGATTCCACGGTGGTTATTGCAGGATGTTTTGTCTCCCTTCCGTTTGTAAATGTGGACAATTGAAACATCCTTGAAATCCTGGGGGACCTTCCCTCTCTCCCAGATGGACTGGAACGGGGCGGTCAGCTTGTCTGTCAGCACCTCGCCTCCATACTTGTAGATGTCGGCCTGGATTCCATTCACTCCTGGTGCTTTTCCTGACATTGACAGCTTCAGGGCCATTTGGGTATCGGCCTTGGTGGGAGGGGCAGCTAACGAGTCATTGACTGGTAGCTGTGGGAGGGCTGCAATTGCCTCGTCAGGGCTACGGACGAGTCCCTGTTGAGGAGGGTGTTGAAGTGCTCTGCCCAGCGGGCTGGGTTGTCTTTCTTGTCTGTCAAGAGGGCGGTCTGGTCCAAGGCTCGGACAGGGGTTGATCCTGTGACTCTCGGCCCATACACATCTCAGAGACCATCATGGAAGGTCATCATGTCGTGAGTATCACCAGCGGACTGAAGCTCTTAGGACTTTCTCTCCCACCAGGTGTTCTTCATCTCACGCAGCCTCTTCTGTACGAGTTGCTTGGTTTGCAAGAACTGGTTTTCCTTCCTCTGGCAGTCTTTATCAGAAATGTGATTCTGATGCCGTATATGCAGTGTGTTCAGGAGCTTGGAGATTCCAGAGTCGTTCTCGTCAAACCAGTCTTTGTGGCTTCTCTGTACAAAGCCGAGTGTGTCAGCTGCTGCTGTGTAAACAGCATCTCTAAAGGTGCTCCATACCTCTTTTACATCAGTCGATGCAGGAATTTCTTGCAGAGCTGCTTGGATTTGCTGCTGCAGCACGTCCTTGGTGATAGGGAGGCAGTGGATGTTCAGCTTCCTAGGGGGTTTCTGCCTGGCTGGTTGGAGCTTGCATGCAAGTCTGATGTTCATCTTGCTGTGTACCAGGCGATGGTCCGACCAAGAGACTGCTCCTCTCATGTATCGTGTAATGGAAACATCACCTCTGTCCCTCTGCTGGACAATCACATAGTCCAGCATGTGCCATTGCTTGGAGCGGGGGTGCATCCATGTGTTCTTGTACTTGTCCACTTGTTGGAAGAGGGTGATGGTCAGTCCATGCTGCGCACAGAGCGAGAGCAAAAGCAGTCCGTTGGAGTTGCACTTGCCAGTGCTGTGCTGTCCTAGGACTTTTGGCCACGAGGAGAAGTCCACGCCGACGCGGGCATTGAAATCCCTAAGGATGACCAGCCTGTCCGTTCTGTCTACCGCTGAAATGGTGCTGCTGAGCTCATCGTAGAAAGCTTCTTTGATGTCATCAGGGTTGGCCATCGTTGGGTATGTGGCGAAGCGATCCTCGTACAGCTTCAGACGCAGGGTCATCAGCCTGTCGTTTATCCCACGTGGAAGGCTGTCAAGCTGTCGTGCAAGTTTGGCTCATGTGGCAAAGCCCACGCCTGAGGTTCTTGGGGTACCATCTGGCTTCCCAATGCAGTAGAAGGTGTAGCCCCCACCAACTTTCTCCGGCTGGGTTTCACCTGCAAACCTGGTTTCGCTCAGGGCTGCTTTGTCCACCTGGTAGCGATCAAGCATTCTGGCAATGAGCGGTGTGCGTCTTTCTGGTCTGTCGTCTTTGTCTAAGAGGGTGCGAACATTCCAGGCACCCAGAGTCAGGGCATGACTCCTGGTTCTTTTCTTCTGTTGTTTTCGACCGCTAGTGTTGGATGTCCAAGTAGGTGCGGTTTCCTACTAGGTACTAGGTGAGGCAGGCTTTGTTTAGGGATCCTTTTATCTCCCCTTCTCCATGTGGGGAGAGCAGTGCTGTCCCTGAAAAGGGCTGCTCTGACACTGGGAGGACACGGGCGCCGCATCTGCCCCAGTCTACGGCGGACGACCATCACCCCACAGTCGCCTGCGTGCAGACTCGTAACTAGGAACTGCCAGCAGCATCCTCTGCCTGTCCCCGTTACCACTTCTCCATCGCCGCAGGGCTTGGGAAACCTGGGTGTTGAAGGGCTAGCTCGTTGTTCCGACATTAGCCTGGTTGCCTGACCAGCACAGGTGACACTTTTTTTAAATGAGGAGGAGTTGTGCAGTCCCTTCCCCACTCTCTCGCCTACCGACGCTCACAGTCCCACAGGTGCAGATGCTGCCACGTGTAGGACGGCCTTCATGTGCAGGTTTTTTCTTCGGAGCTCCGTCTCCTAGGGGGACTTCCAGCCAAAGATAAGAGCTCCCCCTGCCCTTTGGTCATCCTCTTCCGCCTTCACACCCGTTGGTAAAGGTTTCCTCCTCTGCCTGGTCCGTCGTTGGGAGACTTCGCATGCGGCAGGTAGTACTGGTAGCAAGGGTTATGCCCCTGACCTGACCTGCAGTTTAGTTGAGTAGAGCTGAGTAAAGCAGCAGAGATTTGGGGTTGGAGCATATAGTCCTGGGGGACATATAGACCTGGGGTCATATAGGATTGGGGGACACTTAGACATAGAAGGTGCATAGACCTGGGAGGCACAGATCTGAGGGACATACAGACCTGGGGAAACATTGACCTGTGGAACATATAGATTAGGGGACACATAGACCTGGGGGACATATAAACCTGGAAAAACATGTACCAAGACACACATAAACCTACCCCTGCCCCTCGCCCCCTGCCCCCACCCTCGCACCTCCCCCTACCCCCTCCCCCCCCCTCCCTATGGCCATTCCGCTCAAACGCACAGACACTGCTACGCACTCACGACTCCTATTCGTTTAAAACAATGTCCTTTACCCTTTGCTTCTCCCCAGTCAATTGAGCTAAGTCCAAATTATGCTAGGACTAGGTGTTTCCTTATATTCATCACCCATGATTCTGGTCAACAAAAGATGGCTCGGTTTTGCATAAATTCTAGGGCATTCAACCAAATTACAGAATTTGATTATGAAACATTCCCAAACACAGAAGAGTTGTTTTACAGACTTTCAGGTGCAAAGTAATATCTGCAAGGAATAAACAAACAATCCAACAAACATAAAAACAAATCAATATATAAATATTGAAACATTCACAGGTTATAACTTCGAAGAGGATATTATGCAAATATTTACAAAGAGTTCCTAAATACAGAATAGATAATACACATTGAGTGAAACTTCGGGAATGCACTGCTGAATATGTATTATTGGTCAGTAAGCTGGGATGTTAATCCACTTCATTAATAAGTGTTGTTTTGTAATTTCGCTACTTTAAAAAGTCATTATTTCACAACTGATTTCTGAATTATGCCCCTCAAATTTGAACGTTGTGCTTAATAACCTTTGTAATGTATGCACATTTAGAAGACGTTAATCTTTTTTTTAATTCTCACAAACAAGTGGTTTTGTTTTTTCCCACCTGTAGACAAAGTTTTGTCGAAATCATAACAAAAACACAACAAACAAACAAACAAAAACACAAAAAATCACACCAAACACACCGTAATGTGTAGATGAAGAATTTCGGCTTTTACATCAAAAAAAGAAAGAAAACAGTGAGTGCTATGTATCCTTCTCAGTCCCCTGTGTGACCTCACCCCCTTCGTTTTGCGATCGTCGTTGTCTCTTTTTTTTTTTTAATACTTGGAAAAAAAAGGTCAAATAAAAGATGCAATTGTTACCTTTTTTCTTTCTCTCTCTGTAATGACATCCATTCATACCCGTTCAGATAAAGACAGAAATTTTACATCTCTCTCCTCTCAGTCAGCCATGTTCACGTGCATAATAAGAATCACACAGCAGACGGATATCTTAGCAAATACTTATATATATATATATATATACATATATATATATATATATATAAACCCAAAAAAACTATATTTGAAAATTCACACATTCACTCACACACTCATACTAAATATGGTTGAAGGGCAACAACACGCAACACACTGCACAACACATAACGGGAATAGTCAGTCCGTTTCACTCCAGTCCTCGGTCCAGAACACAGGTGCTCCTCACACGCCTTCTCCACAGCGTGGCTGCCCTCGACGATGGCGCCATCAGCGGTTAGCATACTGCTGCTGCTGTTGCGGCTGCTCGGTGTCGGCCCAGCGCCAACCCACAAGCTCTTTGAATCAAAATAAATATACTTTGTTCATCATTGCTAATGTATGGTTAGGCTTGTCTCCGTATTGTCTTGTCTTGTCCGTTAGTCCCGTCAGTCACATGTGTGTGTGTGAGTGGGTGCGTGTGTGCCCTGTACAATTTCACTAACTTCCCTAGGTTCAGTCACGCATCATCCTCACCATTAATTTGGCAATTATCAAGTCATAATTCCTTAACTATCGTCTTCGTAATAGTAATATCTTTTAGCCTCTTTCTCTTTCCAATCCAGTGATACACGTTTTCCAGGCAAGCGTCAGGAATTACATATTGCAAATTTATATTCCATTGTTCCAACATTAAGAAGAAAGTCCACAGTGGAAATCATTGTAATAATGATACAAAAATTAGGTAAAATCAAGTGTAAGCAAAACAATATTCTTTTCTCCCTGTCAAAGTAGCAGTGATATTATAAATACTTTGACAAAAAGGAATCTTACTGCCAAGTTTAGAAACAGTATGATGATATAATAACAAATGATGTTTTTTTAAAGACCAAAAGCCGAACGACCATCAAGTGCACACACAAATACACTATCCAAATTACTCCATCGACGCTATAACAATGAATTAAAATAAACACCAGAAATATGCTAAGTATTTTTTCCACTCTCACCTGAGCACAAGGGTCACAGATGACAGATTTTGTGGTTTTGTGCTATGTTGTATTAACTGGCTGGGCACTTGTGGATGAACATGAAGTATCAGAAGTCACATTATAAAACTTAAAAGACAATATAATCTGACTTAGATTAAAAAGACTCAGGGAATAATTATTGTCATTATAAACATATGACATATTGTGCGAAATGATGCAGGAGGGAAAAGGTTTGAGTATGAACACAACTTGCTGCAAATTTATTTATAAGGTAGTCGTTCTTCACAAAAGGCTTTGTGTATCCCAATTTTGCAATGTCTCTACAGATTGCACTTCCACGACCAGCCCTGGCTGATCAGGTCGCATTCCTCATCCATGGTGGTAAGACTGGTGCTGGGCGATGGAGGATTGAGCACTGGCTTGGTCTTCAATGCTCACTACAAAGCCATCAGAGCAGATCAAGGTAATACACGTAATGTTCCTGGGGTCTTGTGCGACCAATAGCCAAATTCTCATGTATGAAACGTATTTTTGTAAGCTTTCGTAGCCAGTGAAAAAAGGGAGCGCATCTGGACAGACACCCTACTAGAGCTTTACATTGTTTGTTCGAACATTGCTGAGAAACTCTCGGCTGGACTATACGCAGCAGGATTTGATTCTCCGAAATTCAAAATTAGAGTGACGAACTGTTTAATAACGAAAATAGCTTCTGTGTTGCTGTGTTAATAGTTTGTGAAACCACTTATCATTGAATCTTAAATTTAAATTTTTCGTTTCAAATATACACTCTTGGCAACCATTTTTGATCTTGTGATCAAACACAGAATGCAGGTTACACAAGGTCATATTTGACACATTCCTCCCAGTTGAACGATCAACATTCTCAATGGTGTGCACCTTGCACTGAGCCTATGAGCATTAAATGTCTGTTGATCGAATGTTTGTAGCCACACGATATCAGGCTCAAACGTTTAACAGTTGGTTCCATGAAGACCCTGGTCTAAGAAGTTCCACCAGAAACTGTACAGTACAGTACCAGAAGAAAGTAAATATTTTAAACTCTAGTTAAATTTCACATTGACTGAACAAATCGTTGCTGGATTTATCTCAAACATCTTCTTTTTGTATAATTTCAGTTGACTTCTTAACATTGTTTGGCTTCTCTCTGACTCCTTTCATCATCTGACCTAAGGCCTGAAATGGCTCCTATTGACTGCCAAAATAAGCAGCATTTGTTTGATTTGTTCCATGTCAGCTGTTAACTCTTTGCAACCACCTTTGTTCTGTGTAATCAGTCACAGATTACGAAAGTCCTGAAAACCACTGTTGACTAATTGTTCTGCTTATGTCCATAATACCATCAAGCTCTTCGTCACCTGAACTTCAGTTTGAACGATAAGGCCATCAGGTAAGGTCTTTCATTTCTGTCTTGCTTTGTAATTATTACATGTACTACCATCAGACCCCAAAGTATGAGCACATTTTTTTTCCTGCCAGCTTTCAAATAGTTCGCCATGTCCCACCAGAAAAAAAAACTGTCGGTCGAAATTTTTCTATTTCAGCACGTCATATAACACTTGATATTTACGCCATTCGAATCCAGGCTGTCAAACTGGTGTAAGCTATAGACAGTTGATTTGCTCCGTTGGTCAATTTCATGATCAAAGCAGTACTAATACAAAGCCTCAGATCTGTTCTTGTAAGTCAATTCGCGCGATTTGCTTCATCTAGCGCTGATCACTTCCGCCATTATTCATTATTTGCCCAGCAGCGACCTGGACGACACTCGGGTTTATGCTTTGTCTCGGTACCAACATTTTTCGCACATTTTGTGCGCTTGGCATTGTCTTTATATGTTTTATGGCTGATTGTCCTTTTTCCATACATTATATTGCAGCACTCCTGATCCCTATGATCTATATCTTTTTTGCAATGGATTCACCTCATTTTTTTCTGTCTCAACTCGAGACTCCATGTACGGGCTCATCATGCCTGTTTTGTGTGTAGTTGCATGCCATGTCGTGTTCAGGTGCAAGGCCAGTGAATTCTTTTTTCATATATAGAAAAATCCTAAGTATACCAATGACACACTTCTGCATGAAACATCAGCAAATTGACAACATCAGCACAAATAATGAAATGGACGCATAAGCTATCCCTAGTAGGTATCCTTCAGTCTCGGAGACTGGAGTTGAGCTCTTGGTGATGTTTCTGGCGCAGCATCGTTTGTTGCTTAGCAGGCCTATTCGGGAATGGCATTCTCTCCCACACTTTGCGCAGATGAAGCCTGATGCTGGTCTGTCTGTCAGACTTTTGGCCTTTCTTCTTTGCTGTTTCACCTTTGTTTGTTAGGCAAATGTCTCTTTGAACTTGGAGAGGCCTTTCTGCACTGTCTGCCTTCAGCATGATCGTACAGAAGCTACACTTCCTACGTGTCTGGGCTGATGTCTAGGGTCTTCAGGTCCCTTTTGCAGACATCTTTGTAGAGAAGTTGGGGTCTGCCTGCTGGATGCTTTCTGTACAGGAGATCCCTGAGTATTCGACTCGTCCATTTGCACGACGTGTCCGTGCCAGTGGATGTGTTTTTGCTTCAGGAGGGTGTAGATGCCAGGGATGCCAGCCCTTTCGATGACACTGTTATTGGAGATTTTGTCCTGAAAAGATATGTTCAAGATGCGTCGGAGGTAGCACATGTGGAAGTCATTGAGCTTTCGTTCCTGTCTGGCACGCAGTGTCCATGTTAAACTGCCGTACAAGAGGGTGCTCACGACACAAGCTTTGCAGATCAGAACTTTGGTGTGTTCTGTCAGCTTGCAGTTGTTCCATATTCTGTCAGTCTGGACATTGTCGTAGCAGCCTTGTCTACCTTGTTTAGTTCAGAGTCGAGAGAGAGGGAGTCTAAGATATTGACCACAAGGCACAAAGGTACACAAAGTCATGGACAACATTCAGTTCATGACCAGGGATTCTGATGTTGGGTCTGATGTTGTGTCCTATCCCAGTCCGAAGTTATGGCAAATATATTTGAAGTGGTTTATGAGCTGCTGAAGGCCTTAAGCTGTGTGAGAAGAACTCACACAGGTGTTTCATCTGAAGATTTTGAAGAGCTTACCATCGGCCCTCCTACGAAGGTACAAATACCCTCTGTGGAAGACCAGGAGGCATGTTAAATTAGGACTGTGAAGAAGGTCCCGAATAGGGTGGGAGCAATGACACAGGCCTGCTTTACTCCGTTTCAGATGTCGGAAGTGCCAAATATTGAGCCATCAAAGACCACAGTTCCCTCCATGTCTTCATGGAAAGATCTGGCAATACCAAAGAGCCTGGGTGGGCATCCAGTCTTGGGGAGGATTCTGAAGAAGCCGCCCTGCTGACGATGTCAAAGGCCTTTGTAAGATCTAAGAAGGCAATGAACAAAACTGTCTTTGTTCTCTACATTTCTCTTGTGAATGTCTGAGAGAGAATACATGTCGATGGTGGACCAGCTGGCGTGGAATCCGAACTGTGATTCTGGCGAAGTTCTGCAATAACTTGGAACCTCTTCAGTGCCACATGTGCAAAGAGATTCCTGAAGATGCTGAGGAAGGAAATGCCGTGATAGTGGTTTCAATTGCTCCTGTCGCCTTTGCATTTTTACAAGGTGACGATGTTGGCGTCTCTCATGTCTTGTTGAACTCCAGCCTCACAGTGATAATGGTGCCCTAACAAATGGTGCATTTCAAGACTTCAGCAGGAATGTTGTCTTTTCCTTGTGCTTTGCTAGGGGCAAAGGAGTCCAGAGCCTCATTGAGTATTTCAAGGGTACGTTTCCGTCAATCTTATCTGACAAGGTAGGCACACAGTGGCGATCAGGATAGATTTTGTAATCATGTTTTCTGGGGCATAAAGCTGAGAGAAATGCTCTACCCAGTGCTACATCTGCATTGCCCTATCTTGGATGACCTTGCATGTGGTAGACTTAAGAGGGGTGGTTTTCTTTTGTGTGCCTGTTTGATACCATGTATTATCGTACATCCCCTTGATGTTGCTACTGATGGCGATGCTGAGGTGACATAGAACTTGTCCTCAGTTTCTGTGGAACAGGTCAGAGTTAGTAAGTAGGCAGTGATTAGACTGACTAGTCCCGCTGAGGAGTGGAGCTGGAGAGATAGGATATGTTCAGCTATATATGTAGGTGGAATGATGGATCCCAGCAAACTGTTTCTGACATCATATCCTGCTCCATGCTTCCCGTGTTGGGTCAACGCATTGCTTATACTTCACTGGGTATGTGGAGTTTCGGGTGAAAACAGATAAGCTGATCAACAACTGCTGCTGCTGTTAGGTTGTCAGTCAAGCCTGGTGTCATTAAGTAAGAGAAAGCTTGGGACTGCGAGAAAGCGTTCGCTCACAAATGCGCAGCACACAACAGAAACAACAATACTCCCGCCCCCAAGTTGGACATTTGAAACGCAAGGACAATGACACCAGGTTGAAACTAAAGGACAATGGCACCAGGTTTCACTGACAACCAAGCAGCAGTCGTTGATTTGCTTGTCTGTTTTCACCCTAAACTCCATGCACCGAGTGAAGTTAATGGACCGTGGCGAGGCAGCACCATACTAGCTTGGGTTTGTACAGCTTTAAGTGAGCTGCAGCTGCCCAATGAGATTCGATTATCTCTCCCACTGTCGGAAGCTGTGTCCAGCTCTACAGCATTTGAACATTAGACTTATAACCGATAGACTGCTGCTTCCCGTGTTGGGTCACCGCTGCATAGCAAAGCCGGAGTGTCCTCTCCACTGCACACAGCCTAGGTAGGTAGACATGGAGGACAGACTGTTACTCATGCACTAGGTCCGGGTTCTCCATGTCGCTGAAATTATCCAATAGAAAGGCAAGAGCCGATGCACATGGTAACAGCGCTGTCACAGGAGTTGTCAGGACGTTGTTGTGTACAGCCTTGAACTGCCTTCGGGACTCTGTCTCCGGATTTTTCCAAAGGGTGGACTCCCGAAGCCTTTCGCAGGAGTGAGGGTAGCCTCAAGGCAGCGGAGGATTTGAATACGTTTTCTTCACTTTGACGAACTGGTTTTCAGGCGCCAGTGACCCGCCTTTCGCCCCTTTTCCAGTCAGTGAAAATAGCACTGTCGGGCTTTGAGGCTCTAAGCCACACGTAAAGGCCGGATATGGACTGTACTGTCAGAGGCTATCTGAGACGTACGCCTTGGAAGCAGTGAGAACCTATCCTCACCTCCCACCCATGGCATATCAACATTAGGAATAATACATCATATATAATTATATACCATGTAAATAAAAATCACCCTTATAATTTGATATGTATTATGTAAATAAACAATACCATTCTGTTTCTTTTAAATCGTTGGTTAAGAGGAAAATAAAAACTGACCATAAATTAATGATTAGGCGTACACTGACAAACATGAGGCAAAGCAATAATGCGCATTAAAAAAAAAATTAAAGCTTTACAATGACTGACTATGACATGGTCGATTTTTTTCAAGTTCGTGTGCGTACAATACATGTAGAAATTGTTTGGGAAACGTCCCACGTAACAATACAAAGAATCAAGTATTTCAACTGTAAAATGTAGTCATTACAATGGTTTACTAGAAAATTCAACAGAAGAACGCAGCTTACACACACACACACACACACACACACACACACGATGGCGGGTGATGAGAAAGTTGATGAGATGCCATCGTTTAGATCTGGGGTGCATCCACGTCGTTTGTACTGATCAGCCTGCCTGAATGTGGTGTGTGTTAGCAGCAGGTTGTGCCTTGCCATTTTCTCAGTAGGATGCCATTGCTGTTTATATGTAATACAAATCGAAAAGTTTCTAACATACTGATTAGTTATGAATTTGATTGATTCATATACATATATATATATATATATATATATATATTGATAAAATTCATGACGGTCTGTCAGATAACTAACCCAGTCCATTCCTGTGAGATCCGTTCAGTGCATGATATCCACAAACTGATCTAAAATACAGAACCCGCTGGGACTGACTAATAGTGAATAAGCTGGTCTCGCATTCACAGCTTTGTTGCTATATTTCATGGAAGAGAGAGTGTGTGTGTCTGTGTGTGTGAGTGATTATCTGTCTGTCAGCGTGTGTGCGCAAAGGGAGTGGTGGCGTTGTGCATATTCGCGCAGGTTGAAACTCTTGTCCCTCCATCCACCATTTCAAGTTGGAAGACTTCCTCATTATCAACGATACAGTTGCAAATCTTTGAATTTTACCATCCCGAAAATTCCCCGTTTTTATAGCAGATCTAACACTTTACTAAAAATAAAACTTGAAAACAAACGAAGTATTGCGGTGTTTCCTCTGTTAACTGTTGACATTTTGGATGAAATCATATTCATTCCAAAGCCTGGCAATGATCTCTCCAACCCTGCGAACTATCCACAAAGACAACTGCTGAATATCTCTGTCAAGTGATTGAGAACATGGTCAGTACAAGACTTATGTGGAAACTTTTTACTGATGGTATCCTGGCCATGGAACTATGTGGTTTCTGAAAGCACCACTCCACAGTTGATCTGGACCGTCTTGAGATCCCATTCGTTGTTCCTTCACGAACAAATGACACATCATTTCTATTTCTTTCAAGGTCACCTCCTAGTCATCATACTTTTTTTTTACGGAACAACTGTTCCAGGTTCGTATTTGCTCCACACTGTATAATATTAATGGGCATGAGTTGGATGTTCAGCATATGAGCATTTTGTTTCCTGATCTGTTCGATTTGAAAATCAGAGACAATATCAGTTCTGTTCGCTACGATTCCGAGGAGTCGCTGCTAAAGGTTAATTTTTCGCTGTTCGAAACCGGGAAACGTTTGCCAGCGCTCAGTGCCAGCTCTAATTGTGCGAAAACAAAAACCAGCACTGGGTTGAGGACTATGGTTTTAACTTTTCATTAGCTAAAGCACAGTTTATCAAATTCCACCTCTTCACCGAGTTATTTTAAAATTCAAACAACCGTCTTGGCAAATATTTCTCCCAAACCATTACTGAAGCTAAATTCGTGGAGCCATGTTCGATTTCTGAACTTGATATTCCCTGGCAAGAAAGCTCCCAACATACTGCGTGTGCGTGCAGCAGTTCACACATATTGGATGACGACTATTTTCCACTTTCATAAAATTTCCGTTCGCTCCAAATTGGACTACGGATGTGCCGTGTACGGTTCGGCAATAACTTCTTACCTGGAAACCCGAGACACGATTCACTACCACTCCTACTTATTTCACACCACCCATGTCTACAGAGGTTGACGAACCACAGACTTGGTCTTGCCATCAGGTACTATCTCAAATTTCAATCAGAACTGGCCATATCTGGCCAGTGGTTGTTTCTTTATCAACACTCAGTTTTGAGATAAAGAAAGTCAACGCAGTATCCTCCCTCTGGGAACCTGCATTGCCCCTTGACTTGAAACGTTGAACGTCTTAAAATTTTCTGATATACCTCCTTGAAAATTACAAATACATGTTGTTCGCTTCTCACCTAGCTGCTCATAAAAAGACACACCAGTTTGGTTTTTTTTTTCTTTACAAAGCTTAATGCCGAATGATGTCAAGCCTATCATGCTTTGTAAGAAGACGGTCGCAAGTCAGAAGACGGCGTTACTCCTGCTGCGTTTTGTCCGACTGCAAGCCCCAACACCCCGACCCCAGCCCCCACCACCTCCATCTTCCATCGCTAAACACAGTTTCATGAACTGCATACTATTCAGAAAAGAAACAACTGTTATGACATCGTTCTGGCTTGGATTCCTGACAACATTGGCATTCGAAGTTGTAGAGAAACTCGTTAAGAAATTCCATAAATTTATAAACTTTTTTGCACCAGAGTATCGTTCACAGACTTCAAAGTTTAATCGTGCGTAACGTAAAACACCTCTCGGAAGAAGAATGGAACTCCCAAACGGACAAACTGTTCAGTTCAGTCTGCCTTGATCTCGAGGAATTTCATCCACCCTGGGAGTCTGAAAGTAAGAGACTGTCCTCAGCAGGATGCACACAGGTCATTCTTATTTCCTCTACTCTACTTGTTTTGTTTTTCCTCCAGTTTTAGAGTTATGCATGCGTTTGAATGACTGGTGCGAAAGCGCTTTGATTTGTCTTTGCACAAGATTCAGCACTATACAAATATAATAATTATATTATTATTATTAAAATGCAGTGGTGTGTGTCTTGTAACGAGCCTATCGCGTATTAAATATCTGTTGATCGACTACTATTCGGACGTTTTGGGATCAGAAGAAGACTTAAGATAATTCACTCATAAATGACTGTGTATGTGTGCGTGTGTGTGCATGTGCGCGCGCGCGCGCGCGTGTGTGTGTGTGTACGTGTGTGTGTGCGTGTGTGCGTGTGTGTGTGCATCCACGCTTACCCGTTTGATTTTAATAGTATTTCAGAGCTGGCCATTAAATGCTCACCGTAATATTTTCTGCAACATAATGACTAGATGTCGGTGCTTTGGATTCAGTCTTTAGGATGCGGATACGAATTAGGGTAGGTATGCCTAATTGCGAACAGCGTGTAATTGCGATCGGTTCGTGCACTGCCCCACCACACACATTTCACAATTTAACGTCTGCTACAACCTCGTTCTGACACAGTCAAACATAAGCTATTTCCATCTGTTTCCGTGCTCTTTCTTATCATCGCGCACCACTGCCAACCAAGTTCACAAACGGTCTCTCATAATCCTAAAATCAAGGAAAGCAAGTAGTAGGACTTAAACTTTGATAGTGTTTGAAATAGCTGATTTGATTGCATATGTTAAATGAATTGAGCATTTCCAGTGCTGGGAAAATTTACGAAAGCATTTTGGTGACATATCAGAACGCCAGTTTTGACAGGAATTTCCAAAAGTGTCATTTGCTATCAAACCATAGAATATTTTGATGTGAGTCCATTTGCGAACAATGCTGCACAGTTATTGAGCGTTCTCAAAAGGGTGTGGCTCTGTGTGTGTTTAAACGTGTGTTTGTGTGTCTGTGTGCACGTGTGATCAAAACCGACCATACAGCAGTCTGTTGCGATGTTCCAATAATATCTCATGTCAGATGATTTGAAGACCTGCTTCTGTTTTAATTGCCCACATGTACCCAGACCCATCGTTCGCAATGAGACTCGCCCGTTCGCTTTTACCCTCATGCACCCCTGCTATTTAAACCGTTGAAAAAAGGGAGCAGACGAACATTTCCTGGTGCAACCAGTCGGAGAAAGCCTTTGAAAACAGAAGTGCTACATTTGACGATAGTACAACCTGTTATCTTTACAATTACACACGTTGAGCCGGTCGCTTCGACTGGGTCGTTCGCAATCAGACATACCTACCCTAAATATTCAGTATTCAGTTCACATACAGTATTGGATATACTTATTTGAGAGTACTGGCATTGATTCTTTCCTGTTGTCATGTTTTCTTCTTGCTGAAAGGGATGATCTGTCTTCAGTTCGCAGGGAATGTGGAGGGAATGTGACTGGATCAAGTGGAGAGATCGTCTCCCCAAAGTACCCAGAAAACTATGATAACTTCCTGGACTGCCAGTGGCTCATCACGGTAAACTCGTCTTTACAAATTTTTCTGGATTTCTTCATCTTTGACCTGGAAGAGGACTGCCGAAATGACTCGTTGCAGGTCAGTTGGTTCCAGTACTTTAAAGAAAATAATGTGTCCTCTTTTTGACATGATAAAACTCGTGTCTTGCATTCAGTCAAACTTGTTACAGTGGTTAGTCACGGTGACAGCAGAACCTTACTGGAAATCAAAGAATTGGTCAAACATCAATGTTGCAGAATGATATTAAAGCAGAAGCTAGTTGACATGAGATTTGTGTTCTTTATCTCAGATATTGATCATTCTCAGTACAGTGACTGAGAATGGCTAGAGGCAGTCATCCCTATACTTTCCCAAGTCTGTGTTCCCCCAGGCTTATGTTCCATCTTTGGCCACTGCTAACCACTATTGATCACAACGTATTGGTGCTCACACATCTGTGCATTATTATGTCTTGGTAGTTTCAGAGTGCTGCCTGACCACAGTGACCACTAACAGTATTCAAACTGCATTGCTTTGTTTTATGACGGTCATGCAATATTAGAACATGACAATTTTTTTTTCCACCAGTTGAGCACTATTGATTACCATTGACGATTACTGACCACTAATTACCACTGCTGACCGTGGTAAAAGGTTTTCAGATTGTGCTGTTTTCTCTCGTCTGTGCATTATTATTATTAGATTCATTAATATGCCATAGTTCCAACTGACTCAATGAATCTCCTACAAAAGTAATTGCGCTCAGACAGTCTGCACTGGCCTAGATTTTTGCTGCCAATTTCCTACCTTCTTCCTACATTTCTGTTTTGGGCAGCTTCCGGCTTAGGCATAAGGTTTGTTTTCTTTTGCTGAACTCAAGTGAAAAATCCTCCTAACTAGGGGTTGGGTATAAAAAAAATTTAATAAGGGAGGTGAGGTTGTATGAGGGAGGGGGGGGGGGGCATTTCAGCGAAATCTATAAAGATCCCGAGATGAATAATGAGTAGCCTAAATAGAAAACGGGAAATGGAAAGAAAAACTGTCCAAACAGCAAAAATCAAAAGTACGAAATTACATAAACTGTATATTTTAGGAAAAACAAACAAACACACACTCACAAAAAACCAGCAACAACAAAACAACGTGTAACTAGGGGCCCGATCCTTGTTATCTGAACACGATGCATTCCCTACTCCACCAGAGGATACGTAGGCCTCAGCTACAAAGTGGATAGGGGTGGGGTTGATCTGGATTAGGCTAATATGCTCCCTGCCCTCAGCACTGGGAGTCACTGTTAATTTTGTAGGGAAGGGGTCAGTTCTGAATAGTTGATGTTTACCTCTGGGGGTCATTCCAGGCTAGTATACATAGATCCCAGGGTTAATCTGGGCAATACAGATTTGAGGGATAAATACTAACGGGGGTAAGAATAGCCAGCTATACCGGTACTCTGCTTTCTCTCTTTTTTCGAGCTCTTCGATCACTTATTTTTGTTCCTTTACACGATTTTCTAGAGAAACAACGCGTTTAGTGAGATTTAGAATAATACACTAAAGTCAGGCCAGGTGGAATTGCTATTTTCTGTTGTTTTTTGTTGTTTTTTGGCTCACTGGTGTGTTCAGACACGACATGTAATAACCCCGTGTTTAAAATAATGTGTGTGTGCGTCTGTGTCTGTGTGCGTATGTGCATTGTGTGTGTGTGTGTGTGTGTGTGTGTGTGTGTGTCTGCCCTGTGGGTTGGGCACTGATAGAATAGACCCACTGCCCTGCTATGCATGTCGTAAGAGGCGTGTGTGTGTGTGAGTGTGTGTGAGTGTGTGTGTGTGTGTGTGTGCGCGCACGCGCGCTTATGTGTGTGTCTGTGTGCGTATGTGCAGTGTGTGTGTGTGTGTGTGTGTTTTTGTGTCTGTGTGCGACATGCTCTAGAAGCGAGTAGTAAATGTTTGTTTTATCGAAATTTCAAAAGTAGATTTGGTAGAGAAAAATATATATCAAATGCCTGATAATTACGTTATCAGCTTCTTCAGATTTCGAAGTAGTAATCATAGGCTGGAAATAGAAACAGGGAGACACAAAGGCATACCACGAGAGTTACGGCTTTATAAGGTTTGTAACATGTCTGTGATTGGTGATGAGTTTCATTTTATAATGGAATGTCCCAATTATGATCAGTTACGAAATAGATATATTCCTAAAAAATGTCTCCAAAATCGGTTTTTGATTTTTATAATATGCTCAAAGGAGGCAAAAAAGTCATTTTAGCTGTAAGTAAGATGATTAGATTTGCAAATGTTGCATAGCTGTACTTTTGGAGTTAAAAGACGTATGTGTTTTCTCAACTTTTATGTGACATTGTTGTGTATTTGGAAATGTTTGTTCTGGGCATGAAAAGATTATTTTGCAGTAATCCTCCATACTCCAGTAGGAGTGAAAGGATAATTAAAACTTGAAACTTGAAATTTGTGTGCAGATTCGAGATGGTAATAACATGACTGCACCTCAGCTGCTCCCGCCATCCTGCGGCAATAAAACTCACACTGTTCAGACATTGACCTCCTCCAACAATGTCGTGCTTGTAAAGTTCGTCACTGATGAACAGGTCACGGCCTCGGGGTTCAATGCTACCTGGACTGCAGGTAGGTTCATGCGCAGACAGACCATGCCGATTTATAATGACACATTAGCAAATGATTCATCTTTGAAAAAAGATGTACCAGCTCTATAACTAACGGAGAGAGAGAGAGAGAGAGAGAGAGAGAGAGAGAGAATGTGCTTAATTTTCTTCTCTTCTCTGTCAAATCACATTCACAATAACAGAATTAAACTTCGCCTTCAAGTTTGAAGCATTCCCATTTTGCCCTAAACACTCACTCTGTTCCAGAAATATATTTTGGACGGAAGATTGAAGTCGTCATTATTATGGTTGTATCAGCCTTTCCAACAGGTTCCAGCCACTACAAGAGCTGATAGAAGACGGTGAGATGGACATCGAGACACAGTAGGAACACAGCAAGAAGCTCTGGCACGACACATGTGAAGAGGTCCTTGGCAAGAAGAAAACTTAGCACAAGGAATGGATCTCTGCCGACACCATACACAAGCTGGAAACAAGGAAAGAGAAGAAAACTTTGCTGAACACGAGCAGAACAAGATCAACTAAGGCAAAGGCAAAGGAAGAGTACACAGCAGCGGACAGAGATGTAAAGAGGAGCATCAAGAAGGACAAGAGGGACAACATCGACGACCTGGCCAGTCAAGCAGATGCAGCAGCCGGACAGGGGAACCTGAAGGACCTGTACCTGGTGACCAAGAAGCTGACGGGCAAGTTCCAGCAGACAGACAAGCCAGTGAAGGATAAGAACGGGAACCCACTGACAACAACCGAGGAACAGCTGAAACGATGGGCAGAACACTTCAGGGAGCTGCTGAACCGCCCCGCCCCTGACGCATCACCAGACATTCCACCCGTAGAGACAGAACTGCCCATCAGCTGCGACAAACCCTCAAAGGTCATGACTCTGAGAAATGGGAAGGCTGCAGGGCCGGATGAGATACCAGCAGAAGCCATCAAAGCAGACATGGAAACAGCTGTCAACATGCTATACAGCCTCTTCAGGAAGATCTGGGAGAAGGAGGAGGTACCGGTCCAGTGGAAAGAAGGAATCATCATCAAGCTGTCAAGAAAGGAGAGATCAGGGACTGCAGCAACTACCGAGGGATCATGCTCCTGTCAACGCCAGGCAAGGTTTTCAACAGGGTTCTACTGGAAAGGATGAAAGAGGCCGTCGATCCCAAGCTCCGAGACCAGCAGGCAGGCTTCCAGCGAAACAAATTGTGTGCCGACCAGATCGCCAACCTGCGCATCATCGTGGAGCAGTCGCTGGAGTGGAACTCCCCTCTCTGCATCAACTTCATAGATTATGAGAAGGCCTTCGACAGTGTGGACAGAGAGACGCTGTGGAAGCTGCTGAAGCACTACGGAATCCCAGAGAAGATCACCTCCCGCATCCGGTGCACCTACCAGGACATGAGCTGCAGGATTGCCCACGCAGGCCAGCTGTCCGAGAGTTTTGAGGTGAAGACCGGAGTTCGACAGGGGTGCCTGCTGTCACCGTTCCTCTTCCTCCTGGTCATCGACTGGATCATGAAGACCACTACAACAGGCAGGAACAACGGTGTACAGTGGACAGTCTGGACACAGCTGGATGACCTCGACTTCGCTGACGACCTGGCGCTCCTGTCACACAACCACAGCCAGATGCAGGACAAGACCACTCGCCTGGAGACCACGTCAGCCAGGACAGGGCTCAAGATCAACAAGAAGAAGACTGAGCTGATGAAGATCAACACCACTGCCAACACACCAGTCACAGTCGGTGGAGAGCCCATCAGGGAGGGGGAGTCTTTCATCTACTTGGGAAGCGTGGTTGACCGACAGGGAGGCACGGACCGAGACGTCACAGCCAGAATCGGCAAGGCAAGAACAGCTTTCATCATGCTCAAGAACATCTGGGCATCTGGAGCAATCAGTATGAAAACCAAACTCCGCATCTTCAACTCCAATGTGAAGTCAATTCTGCTCTACGGATGCGAGACATGGCGGACAACGCAGACGATACAGCAGAAAATTTAGACATTCTTCAACACCTGTCTGAGGCGCATCTACAAGATCCGATGGCAGGAGAAGATCCGAAACGAAGATCTGTGGGAGCGTGCGGGACAGGAACCAGTGGCCAAGCAGATACTGCGGAGGAAGTGGGGTTGGATCGGACACACCCTCAGGAAGCCAGTCTCCAGCATCACATGCCAAGCCCTGACCTGGAACCCGCAGGGAAAGAGGAAGAGAGGCCGGCCTCGCAACAGCTGGAGGCGAGATACCGAGGCAGAGCTGAAGCAGCAAGGGACCAACTGGACTGGAATGGCCAGAACAGCCCAGAACAGAGTGCGATGGCGAGGGGTCGTCGATGGCCTATGCTCCACCGGGAGCGATGGGCATAATGAATGATGAATGAATGAATAATGACAATGATGATGATTATTATTGAACTCTTCACAGGGAAGTGGTGCGATATGAAAATAATTAATTTAGCTACGATGTGCAGAAAATGCAACATGAGCATCAGCAGAACCCAACTGAAAAAAAAACAACCAATCAACACAGTGAGCAAACTTACGAACTAACCAGATGATTAGCTAACTAAACATATGTATCAGTTTTTGGATTCTACTGTTACCCTCCAGTCACACTTGTATATTTATTTGTTGTGTAAGTTGTTTATTCGTATATTTTCATATTTACTTTTTTCATTGTCCAGCTGAAAACGCGTTTATCAGATATTGATAACAGTGCAATATTGTAACAAGTAAAAACATCATATTTTGCATCAGCATACAGTTGATGACACTTTGCTGAATGAATGTGTGTCAAGGAAAACAACGGAAAAGATAACTTCAGTGAAAATGTGGATGTATATATATATATCCGACTATTACCATCAGAACAGCAGAGGAGGCAACTGCTGTTCCGACTGTTTGGGCTAGAATTTGATTATAGTGGAGAGTGCCTTGCCCAAGTTACATCCCCACTCTCTCGGCCAAGAGGGTTTTAGGACAGTCGGCGTTGGGATGGTTACCAAAGGCCAACCAGCCCACAAGGCTGCAGCACTAAGAGCCAGTGCAATTTTGCCTCCTAGTTTGAGAGTCATAATCTTTCACAAAAGACTAAGCTATAAGTGATTTCCAATTGACTGGAGAAGCCATTGATAATACAGCTCTCACTTTGCTGTTGGTCCAAATGTAAACTTATGTCAATCTATGATATAAGCCGAGTGTTGGGCCCTAGAAAATGTGGAACATCATATGTATCAGCACATTCCCTCTAATTGGTTACACAGCAAGGAATGATATACCACATACAGAGACACACATATCTTTCTACTTTATAGTTTATAATTGTTTCTAATAATTCAAAAAGTGCTCAGGACATGGTTTAATGTTTATATATTCTGTATCTGTAGACAAAGTATTTTGCAAAAGAATGATATGATTGAATATTTCATCTGTGTTTGCAGTATCGATATTTCCAGAGACCATTAGTTCTATGTTTAACTTCACCTTTGAGCAGTTTTCACATTTGTCCTTCAAAACGTTCCTTGGTTCCATCCAAACCAGTCGAGAGAACCTGCAAAATCATAGATAATGTTGAAGTGAATCTGTCTCCTGTTTACAGAAATTATACATGTCACTGATTGCAATGCCCTTTTTCTTAAGAATTTTTTCAACTAAAATGTTATCATAGTTTATATTTTAAAATCATTTTCAGTTTTGCTTCTTTTATTAAAAAAAAAAAAAAAAATTCATGACGGTTCCCTTATTGTTGATTATATTAGATTTTTGGTTGCAGTTCACAAAGGAATTTATTTTATCTATAAAACTGGTTCGAGGAATATGTCATATATTTTCGAGCCTTTCTTAACGCGGGATATAACATGCATTGCTTTCAGTTTTCATTGCAGGTTTTATCAGTAATATTAATATTATTTGTGATTAAGTAACGTATTATCGAACATATCCCGTGTTCCCAAAATAGGAATAGTTTACATTAATATTGTATCTGTGAAACTTGTAACTTAGGAAGCACCAATTCTCATCAACAACATTTTAACCAGAATTATATTTCTGTTTGTCTAATTCTTGAAGTGGACTGTGTACTACTATTTATAAAATCATCATTGTAAAAGAGTGGTTCCACAAGTGCTTCATGTTTCTTTTAATACATCATGTTTTGTGCTGTTCACATGAGCCAGATATACATTTTCCAGTATTGATAACATTCCGTATTCAAAAATTTTCTTTGGCCATACAGATCCAATAAAATCTTTTTACATTGACGATTTTCTTCCACATGGCGTTCCTGTGTATAATAACCGAATCCATGTAATTTATAAAGCATGTATCTCTTTCTCATTCCTCCATTTGCGATGCTATGTATTGAGTATTTTCTTTTGATGTTCATAGCACAGTCTCAGTAATTGCCTTTGTCTCGAGGGATTAGATGGATAATCCATTGATAAATAAGCTTTTAAAGTATGATGGATTTAAGAATGGCAGTTTTACCGAGGGGTGTGCATACAAGCTTTTACCAAACCTTGAATAATTTATTAGCTTGTGTTATTTTGTCCCTTGGAATCCACTCATTCTTTAAAATTCACCTGACAACCAAATACCTAAAATTTGGAAGTGGGGGTTGGGTGGGGGTTCCATTTTATCTTCTTTTCTTTGAGACACATTTAATGTTTAGTCGAAATTTAATTTTAGAACTGAGAATTCTTGAAAGATTTTTGTGTCCAATGTTTCACACGATTCTTAATCACCATCTCATGATGTAAATGTTGAATTATCAACAAAGTGACTTATTAAAACAACAACAACAACAACAAAAACAACAGTGTTCAATATACTAAGCCTTTACACGCTCATCTTCCCTAATCTTTCAGACCAGAATTTCAGAGCACAGTACCTCTTTATTGGCATCTCCTTTGTATTTCAAAAGTTTAGGATACCTTACTGTTGACTATAAAATATTATGACTTTATGACTTAACTAAAAGTGCATATATTTTACATACGACAAAAATAAAGGCTTTTGAAAAATACTCAGTGTGATATACTGTCCAAAAGAAGTTAAGGATCATGTTCAGTTTTTTTTCCTATGTTCGAAAAAGAAATACCACCATTCACAGTTAATTAGTGAAAGGCTTTTTCATGTGACTGTTGATGTTTTGATTCATTTAGTTTATAACTCTGTTTTCAAACAAAAGAAAAAACTAAACGGTGCTCTGAACAACTTTTGGATAGTGTATATATATATATATCCAGTCTACCAAATCAGATGCGTTTTTCAAGTATTATGGAAACTGAAAAGCTGGAAAAGTGGGGTTTTTTTCTAAGTAATGCATAATTTCGTACATTCATATTTTTTTGTCTTGAATGAAACCTGTCTGATTTTTTTTTTTACTCACTTGTGTAAACAAAGTGTCTGTGTTACAACCATGTGTTCAGTTGTCTGTGTGTGTGTGTGTATGTATTTGTCTGTCTGTCTGTATGTATGTCTGTGTGTCCGTAGTAAACTTTAACATTGCCATTTTCTCTGGCAATACTTTGTCTGCCAATACGAAACTTGGCGTAACCGTAGTTGAAAGAATAAACCCAAAAAACTTCATGGTCATACCACTATATAGGTTGTAAGTCTCCCGAATTAAGCCGTATTTCTGTATCATTAATGATTTATTTCGCTGAGACTCGTTCTGGAATCCGAAAACACAATATTACCGCTTCTCATTTGCCGGAACGTATGTTATACTTGGTAAGAAGACGGCATGACCTCGTTTTTGTTGTTTGCAATTAAATCTTTATCTTAAAAAACAAAACAAAACAAAAAAAACAACAAAAAAAACAACAACGAAAAAACACAACAAATTCTGGACAGAACACATACAGTGACATTAACTAGTTACACGATCAACGTGTTTACTGCATATGGATATTCTAACGCGAACACCGAATTGACTTGAATGAACATAAAAGAAACCGTTTCACTGAGTTTTGGTCAGTCTTGTTTCAGCTGGTCTGTGCAGATCTTTTCTTGTTCGCAGTTTAAAGAAAAGAAATAAAAATTCTGGACAGAACACATACATTGGCACAAATTACACCATCGTGTTTACTGCATATGGGTATTTTTAAGTTGATACTGATTTAATGGACTGTGTCATAATTTTCGAGTGTAACTAAGCCTGCTGAACACGGATCTCCGCAGATCTGAAGAAAACGGCTTCACGTTGCCGCGTGTTTGAGGCGATGGCAACGTCTTCTTTACCGCAGACTTGAAAGAATTTCTGAAATGCCCGTGATATACCAAAATAAAATGATTTAAACGGAGTTATCACGTTCGATACCGTAACCGATTTATCACGCTAAACAACAATATGATTTAATATTATTTTTGAAATCATTCATAGACACAGGTTAGTGCTATGTGTAAGGCTGTTTCATTTCGCCCAATCATTCATCTTTTTTCCCTTTTTTTTTCTTTTAACCCCAAGCTTTATAATTTCAAATACAGAACACACACACACACACACACACACACACACACACACACACACACACACACACACACATATATATATATATATATATATATATTAAAATTAAATTTTGTCTTATATTTTGTATTTATTTTTTTGTAAAGTGTGTATCACAAGTGAGTCTTGAAGGTCTTGCCTTGTCATGATGATAAGTTTAGTTTCGAGTAAGTAATATGGTTTTAATCATTTTAATATTGGATTTAAGCATCGTAATATATTTGCATTATGCAGGTATTGCCATGAATGATATCTGTCTATCTATCTATCTGTCTATCTATAATGAGTAATGTGTAGTAGTTTCCAGTGCCTTTGTGTGTGTATAAATGAAACCTTGAGTTTGGTTGGCTGCCTTTCATTTTAGTATTTAAATGTGTGTTTTTTGAACGTCATTACACAGCGCAGTTGTACATGTTTTATACGGAAAGGTGCAATATAAATCAAATTATTGTTATTATTATTGTTATTATTATTATTATTACTATTATTATCATTACCGGACACATGCTGTAAATGCTGTAACTTGTTCTGGTCTTGGAGTTAACGTATACTGAATGAGATAGATCTGCCCTCCAAATAGAAACGATACTTTCGTGGTTCATTTATAATACACGTTCTGGCATATCCAGTGACCAGAACATGTGGCGGGAACCAAACGGGATCTGGAGGGGTGTTACAGTCTCCCCTGTACCCAGGCAACTACCCAAACAACGCATCGTGTTCCTGGGTCCTCACTGCCCGCCGTGGCCATTCAGTGCGCCTCACCTTCCGTCATTTCGATCTGGAGGACTCCACTGACTGCACAGCTGATTTTGTGGAGGTGATTTTTTGTACCCTGATGAGAAGTGTGACATGAATGATCATTGTAAAGTAGTGAAGTAGCGTTGGTGTGTGTGTGTGTGTGTGTGTGTGTGTGTGTGTGTGTGTGATATTTCCCATTTCACAAATGTCTGTTAACACAGTTTGATAGTACACAATAAAAATGATTGGATGTGTTGACAAATTAACAACCCTGTGATAAGTAAACAATAACTATAACAACGTATTAGCCATATCAAAAAAAGATAACACATGAGCATTGGACTGCTGAAAATTGTTGACCTTGGAGATGATTTCAGATCAGGTTTGTGGGACTGCCACATGGGAACCACATGAAACATTCCAGAAACCTACAGACTAAAAAAAACCTTCTGAAGAAATCATTTGGTTTTTACAAAAATCATTTTGGGCAGTGGCTGCAATTTCTTTATTTCACTGTGCAACTCCGAGTAACCGAGATTCTCTTCAAGCTGAAATTTTGACAGTTAACCCTTTCTACCATAACGTAACACATTCTGATGTGAAAGCGGAATGTTTAGTGTGTGTGTGTGTGTGTGTGTGTGTGTTTGAATTTTTTTTAAATGTCAGGACTAGATACTGGGATATGTATTCAGTTACTTGTGTTTTGTGCGTAGATGATACCGTTTTAGTAGCTAATCTCTGATCAGCTTTGCAAAACAACAACAACAACAACAACAACAAAACAAACAAAAAAAACTTGGTACCTCGCAAACTGTTTCTAGAAATGGAATGGAAACTTAAATCCAGATAAAACCAAAGTTTTGTTTTCAGGGTAGAAATAACTAAAGCGATGTTTTTATTTTTAGTGATGATGTATTAGAAGTTGTTGATTCGTTTAAAAATCATCTCGGATTTCTTATCTGTAGTGATCAGAGATTAGAAGTTATTTATTCATTTACATATTTAGGTATTGAGGTTATCAGAAGAGGGACATACAATGGAAGCAATGTTCCCATTTTTAGAGACAGCTAGAAGAACAAAAGTATCTCTTTGAATTCGTTTTGATTTCTTTTTTTTTATATCTGGTAAAACTTTAACTAAATGGCAAAGGTTTCAAGGTGATATGATTATTTATCTGTTTTTATCACCAGATTCATTAACTTCAAAATGTTTTTAAAGTTTTTATTTTGATTTAACTGCTGGGTTCAAGGGATCAATATTTCTTTTATTCTCGACTCTTTTGTATGTGGTGGGGTCTTTCGTACTGTGTGTAGGAATATCTGTAAATGCGTGTACGTTTGTGAAAGATAATTTGACGGAACAGGGTGAGTCGATTCTTTTATCTTCTGTTCTTTATTATCATTATTATTATTATTTATTTATTATTAATTTCCAGTGATTTAGTCCAGCTAATTTTGATTAAAGTAACTCAGAAGAATTGCCACATGCATTGTAAAACATTTTCAGATTCATCCCTCGACATTGGTTTTGCTATATGAAATAGTTCATTCAGTGATTTTTTTTTTCACTATCGCAAAAAAATATTTACAAATTACCATTTCAATTGTTTAAGACATGTGAGACTTTATTATTTTTTTTATTAAGAGGATGATCAAAAATGAATTAAAAAAGACACACACGCACATAGGTATGCACACACACACACACACACACACACACACACACACACACACACACACACAGAAAGAGAGAAAGAGAGTAAAGTGGGAGAAAAAAATAATAGCAATTTATGAACGAATACAAATAAACATGCATACACCCATACATATATACAATAACAAAAGATAGAGGACAAGCAAACATGAGTTGAAATTACAACTGAACAAAGGAGATGACAAGACTGACAGGCAGAATGGCTGGTGGAAAAGGCACCTTCTATGAAGAAAAAAACTGATATATCAGCTAAATATATATATAGATTATTATTTCAAAAATAAAACAGGTAAAAGCAAACAGAACACAGAAAACAATAATGAGTATACATGAGTATTACAGGTAATTAACCCAGGACATGACTGCGTATACACGCCTGCACAACTATATATGTATAACTTATAGATAAGCAGACACATACACAGACACTTAAACATACACAGACACAGACACACAGACACTCACACACACAGACACACACACAGACACACACATATATATATATATATATATATATATTCTCCTGCACATATATACAAAGACATGCCCATATACTAATGCGTACACATGGTAAGATATGTCTAATGTGCTCATGTACACAAAGACTCGCACACGTACGCACGCATGCACACACAATACAACACAGAAGGAAAAAAAGTATACGTGCACATAAATATGTATGCATAATATACTTATGTATAAACACACACACACACACACACACACACACACACACACTCTCTCTCTCTCTCTCTCTCTCTCTCTCACACACACACACACACACACACACACACTCACACACACACACACACACACACACACACACACACACACACACACACACCACACACACACACACCTACTCACATTTATATACTTATATTCTTCCGCATATGCCCATATACCATTACATATACATAGTAAGAAATGTTTAATGTGCACATGCATACAAACACTCACACACGCACGCGCGCGGGTGCACACATACACTGGCACACACGCGCACACACACACACACTCTCTCTCTCTCTTCTCTCGCTCACAAACACACTTTCACTCACTCACTCGCACGTATATAAACACACAACAGAAGATAGCTTTAGAGTGCATAAGATACAACGTTATTGTTTTGTAAATGCACAGAAGTGTGCCTTTTGGCTCGAGAACACGCAAGAATAAATGAAGCACAATCACTTGAATATGGAAATTCATGAAAATATGCAACACAGCTACATAAGTAATAACGTTACTGCTGACAATGTAAGAAAAATGTAATGACACAGAAATAAAAGATAAGCTAAACACGTGAACAGCGCAATCAACCCCACAAGCATCTATGGAGATAAGTAAGCATAATAGCCAAATAAATTAAATTAATGTAGACCACATAAGAAAACATGTCTCCTAATGATTTATTACAATAAGCATTACCGTAGCCTTATGAATAGAAATAAGGTATACAACATAAGAAAACATGTTCTATAATACATTAAATGAATGATAAACATAATGATAAAGAACCCAACCACTCACATACACACCAAGTCAACGCGCCTACACCATGCACTCCCCTCTACACAGACACACACACACACACACACACATCAGGACACACTGGTAACAACACAGGATCAGAAATTTATTCTTGCGCATTTCTTGGATACAGCTTTACAGAAAATTATTTTAATGCCAAGAGTACTTGTTACCAAAAGAGTTTTTAGAGATCATTTAGTACAAGTTACTCTGTTTTGCTTTTGATTATCAGTGTAGAAAGTACAAAACAATTTCGGGTCCACTGTGAGATCGGATGAAAACACAGGAGTAAATCGGAGCAACAGAAAAAAATGGTTAGCATCGTGGACTTTCGACTGGGAAGATGTGATTGAACCTCACCATAAGCAAATAACATTTTAGGAAATTTCGGCTGGTAGTTAGCTCCTACTCACATGCCTGTGGTGAGTTCTTGTTAAAGAGTCTGCACATTCTTTGGCATTGTAATTTAAGGGTGTTGCAGCGGTTTCCACTCCAGGGAATGTCTCTTAGTGGCAAGACAATTACTGTCGTCAGTAGAGAGCGAGGAAATGTCCTGCACATTGCACATGTTGAATGTGGACAGGCACCGCTGAACATCACCGAAATAACTCAGCAGCATTGAACGGTTTTCTTATGGGCCCTACAGCAATCTACCATGGATAGGCCTAGTGCACTGTGCCGATGGTACTGCTGACGAGAAAGGGTGTGATTGAGAATGAGGGATAAAAAAGAGATCTCTTGTTGGTTTCCACACACACACACACACACACAGGGAACAGGTAGGAACACTCTTAACTCACTCAGTACGGCCAGTCCTCTCTTCTCCTCTACACAGACCCCTCGGATGTCCAGTGGGTGTCTCAATGACCCAACCTTTAGCTTCCGTCGTCAGAATTGTGGTATTCTTTGTCAACATTCACGTCTTCAGTATAAGAGCCTTCCGCTAGCAATATTTTGATGATGGTAATTGGGGTGAAACGCTGTTAACGTCGTCTCTTTCGCCGTTCGTATGGAGAGAGTTAAAAAAACATACACAGATACACAAAGACAGACAGACAGACACACACACACACACACACACACACACACACACACACACACACACACACACACACACACACACACACAATTAAACACACAAATACTCTTAGAAAGAAAATTCGTAAACGAAGAAAACATTCACGACAAAGGTGATAACACATTTGGTAAGCTTTGCTGGCTGTGTACAGGTGTCAGATTTGAAGGCATCGTGGCGTCGGAGAGTTCGCCTTTGTGGTGACGGCATCCCGCTCGACGTGAGGTCAACAGGAACCGAATTGTATGTCCAGTTTGTCAGCAATGCAGATGTATCCGCAACTGGATTCTCCGCAGAATGGCTTTCAGGTGAGGCTTTTAAAAAATGCAAATCTGATCACTTTTTGTCACAACATATTTCTGCGGGTAGAACTTATTTGTTTTCCGGTTTAAACTGTGCCCCGATATTCTGAACATTTTGTGCTAGAAAATTCCTCTTTTGAATTATTCTCTTTGTTTCAGACTTTTTCTTTTTCTTTCAGTCGACTCTTCCACATTTCTGTCTTGTTTGTCCATTGGCCTTTGTTTTTTTCTCCAGGAAATCTTGAATACATTATTTAACCTCTTCTCGTCATCGTAATTGTACTTAAAAACATATAATTTTATTGTATTCTTTTGCGCTTCGGACGTGTTTGTTGCCCGTTGGTAGTTCAGGGTCATCATGCCAGTTTTTTTTCTTTATTGTGCGTTATATATTTATAAATTCTTTTGTTTCCAGGTTGATTTATTAAGTGTCAGGTTAAAAAGGGCAGAAAGGTTAACATCAGAGACATGCCTTAGAGTTTTATGTGCTTGAATATGACTAGTTGTATCTACTTTTCTCTTCCAGGTTTTATGGCATTAGAACAGGTGTCACAGCCTCGATATGGGAGGCCTGGCAAAAAGCAGTGAATGAATGGAAAAGGCAATGGAGAGCAAGTCGCCATAATGTTGCCACGTTATATTGTTTTTATTCCCGTCTGCATGTTTTTCTTTGTCAGTAACAATTTCAAGAAGGCGTCAAAGCATACGCTACATCACAGCTTCCAGAAGAAGAAAAGAATAAATGCATGTTCTATACATAAACTCAACGTACTCGTCAGGCCTTGAGAGCCAGAAGTTATTTTGTCGCTGCCCTGTCGTTTCAGTGGATTTACTCCCTTACTGCCCAACCAGATTCTACGACATACAGCAGCACTTGCTGTTTTGCAGTCTTAGCATCAGGAAATGCCAGTGTTGTTGGGGGAACCACCGCACTACTTCTCAGTGTGGTTCTCTAATGCCTGCTCCAACACTACCTCCTTAGAAAAAGACTGCCACTGATAACAGTCCCCATGACTCAGTCGACACTGAATAGTGACACTCGAAACTGAGACACCAAAGAGGGCGATAGTAAATATCAGAGTAATCAAGCCATCACCATTATGAAGACAATGTTTATTAGCGAAAGTCATAAATTTCGATAAACGTTTTATCATTAGTTTGCTATGAAAAAAACCCTGAAACTGAAAAGTGATATTTTCTTAGTACCAGTCGTAAATTATGTATTTCTATAACTGGTAGACATGTGATGATTTTATTTTTTTTTTACACCATTTTTGTAGTAATTGAAACTAATTCTGTCACAATAGGATTACATTAGCCTGATTCAGTAAGGTCTAAACTCCGATGGGAATACATTATAGCAAACAAAGTGAACGAGAATAAATGTTATGCCCCAACATTATTGCCGCCGGCGACAATTTGGGGAGGCCTTATTACCCACATCGTCGCACAAAACTAATATGTTGCCGGTGACAATTGTTTTCTAATACCAGTCCCAAATCTGTCGCCAGTTGGAAATTTACCGCTAATGACGATTGATTCGAACCGGGTTCTTCAACTGCTTTATCTGCTTGTGTGTGTGTGTGTGTGTGTGTGTGTGTGAACATAGTACTAGGGGTATTTAGATCTGGGGGAATATAGACCTGGGGGAACGTAGATGTGCACACTTTGGGGTACTGGTCAGTAGTTAACAGTGGTCGGTATTGATCAGTGGTCAAAACCAGTACAAATAACGTGTAATATAGTACTCATAATACGGAGAGATGTTAATATAACACACACTGGACATTTTGGGTAGTGATCAGTACTGCTCAATTACTTAATAGTCAAACTAGGTCAAGAAGTCTTGATGTTGCTGCATTCTGAAACCTTTTGGCGGTGGTTAGCAGTGGTCAACAGTTGTAATAGTGGTCAGTATATGGTCAAATCGTGTCAAGAAGCACAAATCCGCACAGCCATAAAAAAATTATAACAACGTGAATAGTTAGCGGTACGCAGTGACCAGTGTGCGTGCAAAAATCTACCAGGACTTAATAACAGTGCATAAAAGTAACCAAATAACGATAGCTAAACACTTTCGCGTAGTGGTGGTAAGTAGTTGTCAGTATTGACCAGGGAGGAAGGTGACAGAATGTTTAAGATGCTTATCTGCCATTCACTGTCCGTAAAGGTCTGAGTTCGATTCCCGATCTAGCCCTTTCTCCCAAGTTTGGAAAATCAAACTGAGTGTCTGGTCATTCGGATCAGACGATAAACGGAGGACCCGTATGCAGCACGTACCTGGTGCACTATAAAAGAACCCATGGCATCATAAGTGTTGTCCACTGGCAAATTTGTGTAGATTTCTACTCTGATATGTGATATGTACACACACACACACACACACACACACACACACACACACACATATATATATATATATATTATATAAAAGTCCCAGTACCGCACAAACGTCACAAACTAATGCACGTTTGTCTTCAGTGGTAAGCAATGGTCACAAGTAGTCGCACAGCGATCCAACACCTGCCAAAACATACTGATGCACAGGTATGACTCAAAAAAAGGCACTGAGCATTTTGGGTTTGTGGTCAGCTGGGGTAACATAGACCTGGAGGAAATAGACATTGGGGAATATATACCAGGGGAGTGGGGGGTGGGGGGGGACGTTGACTTGGAGGATTTATAGACCTTGGGGAACTTTGACCTGGCTGACAGAAATTTGAGGGAACATAGACCTGACTGAACGTAGGGCTGACCTGGTCCATATGGCCTGACAGGAAGTGGGCAAAGTGACAGAAGGACAGACCGCACTTGGGTCTACGGCCTGCGTGAAAGCAATGACAGACCGAGGACATTCCAGTTTAATACCACGGGACGAGCATACACACATACAAACATGCATAAATGTACACAAACATACGTAGTCACATACACACATACATACATACATACATATTATACAGTAACATAAAGTCATTATCAGACGATAACGCAGAAACAATGTCGTGTTTTTTGTTTTGTTTTGTTTTGTTTTCCTTTTTTTTAATTTTTTTTTTTTTAGGTACATCGGATTTTAAGATTGTACACTTTTATTTCATTTCATCATTTAATTCACATTGAAAGAAATTATGTTTTTCATCATCTATACTGGGTGCACATTAAGGGCTAGTCAATTCTATGGATGTTCCCGGCTGAAACCATCTTTTTTATTTGCATTGCATCCAAATTTCATTAGCTGCAATCTTGCAAAATGTAATCTTTGCCACTTATATGTGATAACTGTTAGGACATTTTCCATCTTAACCGTCTTAATTATACTTTTGGATGAAGAAAACAAAGTATACTTTTCTTTTGTTTCAATATTTTGTTCAGTGTTTAAGTCTAAACTTTACTTAAAATGTTGATGAGCGCTACTCCTCGATAATTAACAGGATTATTGACATATCATTTTTAGTTAATTGGAATGATTATGGACTTTGCCCATGCTCAATGAAAACACCATTTTCAAAGAACTGGTTGAATAACAGAACAAGAAAGTCAATATTAACTTTATTTGCATGCTTTAACATCTCTTCAACAATTTCTATTGGTCCTGCGTTCTTTCCTGTTTTCATATGTTTGATACCAGCAATGACCATTTTATTAGATATTGGATTATTAAACAGTGGTTCTTCTTCTTCGTTCATGGGCTTCAGCTCCCACGTTTACTTGTATGTACACGAGTGGGTTTTTACGTGTATGACCGCTTTTACCTCCCCCCCCCATGAAGGCAGCCATACTCCGTTTTCGGGGATGTGCATGCTGGATATGTTGTTGTTTCCATAACCCACCGAACGCTGACATGGATTACAGGATTTTTAACGTGCGTATTTGAGCTTCTACTTGCGTATATACACGAAGGGGTTCAGCACAAGCAGGTTTGCACATATGTTGACCTGGGAGATCGGAAAAATCTCTGCCCTTTACCCACCAGGCGCCGTTACCAAGATTCGAACCCGGGACCCTCAGATTGAAAGTCCAACGCTTTAACCACTCGGTTAATGCACCTGTCAAAAAAAGGTGGCTCAAAATAACATTCATTCTCAAACTAATGTCTTCTTGCTCTGTGTCATTAACCAACCCATTAAAAACACTACAGAATTGACCATGCCATTGTTCTATTGATATTTCATTGCACACAAAAGCCAGTCTGTTTACAGACCTAAATATTACGCAGAATGTGTTGGAGTCACTGATTGAATATGGAAGGTTTTTTTTCATTTTTTCATTTTTAAATCTGACTTCTTCAGACTCTCGTTCATTCATTTTTTTCTTAATTCAGAATATTGTTTGTCGTTTTCTGTTTTACTTCTCTGAAACCTCTCATGTAACCCTTTTAACTTCGTTCACACTCATCATCAAACCTGACAGTACTCTTTTGATCCTGCAAGCAGTAGCTCCATAAAAAAAGCACTAACAGACGGGTCTAAGCTTTCATTTGCATTCACATATGATAAACCGAAGGCTTTCTGTAAGCTGTCATAAAAATTCTGACTCAAACTCATTTTTGCACACAGTAGCATTTTTATCAGACCACACGTGTTTTCTTCACCCTGCTTTCTAAAGTCTCTATTTCCTGAATGATCATTGATCCTGTTCTACGTTACTTGAAGTGGTAGATGGTAATGAATTGCTGCCGTGCAGAGAATTTTTAACTTGGTGCATGAAACTTTATATGATCTGTAAAAACTCCACCATAATCAAACGATGAATCAAGGAGTTTCATTCAAACAAGCAGAATCTAATTTATTCACCTAAGTCACGTAACAAAGATCCTTTAACTCACTCCCTACTAATTACCTGATATCAGGTAATGAGCAGCGAGTGCGTTCCCTACTGATTATCACTATACACGTTCTGACATTCAAAAATGTCCACGCCTCACACAGCTGGGAATGGACAATGCTGAATGGGTCTCCTGTCTTGCCTCATTAGCATAGCGAAACACCAGACCACTGGTATTGGCCAATCTTTGCTTGTCACTGAGGTTTCAAGCAATTTTTATTCCAACCTGGACTGAGTGATTCCACGTGTGACAATGGCTTCTCAGGCTCAAACACGTTATTCTCGAAAGAGACAAGAAATTCGTGCTTTCAGCTTACAAGATCAAAGGGATGGCTTTGACTTGGAAGGGGATAGAGAAAGGAGAGTTATTTCAGTCCACCAGAAGGAGGGCAATGTGTATTGGACAGTGAAACTGGTGTGAGTAACAGGGGAAGGGGGAGGGGCAGTAGATGTGGCAAGTGACAGGCAGTTGGAATGGAGAGGGTGATTGGTGGTGAGTATGCTAATAAACCACTGGATGTTGAAACAGAGGAAGGGTTGTTTGATTGATGTTCCACCATACATTGGGCAAGACACACACAGACAAAAGTTACAAGGCATGAAAGACCACCACGCCCCTCCTCCCACCCACACCCTCGAGTTGAAGCAAGTTTACTTGCATTTTGTAGAGGCTCCCATTCAGTCATCATTTACACTCTAATGGGATTCTAAGAGTGAGATTTGTGGAAAACAGAGCTTTTTTCATGAATAGTACAGACTTCACCTATACAAATTCTATACCACCCTCACATTTTACGTCATGAAAAAAATATCATTTTTAACTCCTGCTGTTTAGAAGGTATTTCAGAAGTTTGAGTTATGAAAAATTGTGCTGTCTTTATTTGATACATCAACAATTGTGTGTCCAAATTTTATGACACTGTGTTTATTTGTTATTTTTTTACAATTTAAAAAAAACACCTGTACAAACGCCCAGTACACAGAGGAACGCGAGCTTACAAATCGCCCGATAGGGAGTGAGATTTGTTGAGAGAGAGAGAGAGAGAGAGAGAGAATGTGGGAGTGTAAGCCCACGATTTCTCGCGGTCCCACGATTTCTCTCACATTGAGAGAAATTGTGGGATTGTGAGAAATCATGGTCATTCCCCTCCCACGTTCTCTCAACTCTCAGAATGTGGGAGAAATCGTGGGAGGTCCCCTTTATTTTTATAAAAAAATATTTCCTTTGTCATCGGAGTTGGTTTCTTGTCTTTTCCCAATGCAAATCTAAGAGAAAATTGAAAAATTGAGAGAGAGAGAGAGAGAGAGAGAGAGAGAAATTGAGAGAGAGAGAGAGAGAGAGAGAGAGAGAGAGAGAGAAAAGGAGAAACGGGGGAAACGACAACGACGATAATATCAGTGACAGTGGCGTTAGCGAAGACATCAGCAACAGACGGTGAAGGTGATGGCACAGTACTGGTTTAAAAAAAGTGTGAATGTATGTGCATGTCTGTGAGTGAGTGAGTGAGTATGTGTGTGTGTGTGGTTGTGTGTGTTTCTTTATGTGCGTTTACTTGGCAGGTTGATTTGATCTTCTTTCACTCCTGTTTTTAAAATAATTTGGTGTTCTAAGTGTCCTTTATGAAACTGAGAATCTATTTTCAGTGCAATCTTGCATGCGAAAGGATACTGACACAAATAGATGAACAAATGAGCAAGCATGAAATGAAGAACGTTCTAAATAAATGTGACAGAAATGGTTGCATCACAACAAACATCAAAACTATTGGGTCCAGTTTTCACGCTGCCTACGTGAGAGCAAAGCATTGTGAAAAACCTTTTTTTTTTGCCCAATCATCTGCACCGTTTCAGTGGCATTACTCCCACGCCGCTTATTTTAGATTCCCCCTTACACGGTCACACCCGGATTTGTCACAGTTCCAGCGTCGGCAGTCCGCAGGGAACTATCGATGTTAGGTCGCTAGGAATCCACACACCAGAGGAGACCCTGCACTGTTTGTGAGTCACTTCGGTGAAGTTCAGTGGTGCCTGTTCTGATTTAACGTACTTAGGACACCACCTACTAAGCCCCCTACTAAAGACAATAATGGCTTAGTCGTGGAGCCAGACTGAGTGAGCGTCCCTCCCAGAGTGGAGACCGCCACCACGTCCCTCAAACAACAGCCCCCCATGAATGTGCCGACACTGACGACATTGACAGGACTCACCCCAAGCACAGAAGTGGAGGGGCATTGAAACTGAGGTCACCATGAGAGCAGGGTATGGAAGGCGACAGACTTTGAGACTGTTTTGTTTATATTGATGATGATGAAGGAGGAGGAGGATGACGATGACGATGTTGCTATGGAGGTCCATTTTGGTTTGGGACTGCGTGACAAGGCTGTACTCTACGCTTCCTGTCATAATGATATCCCGGCGTTAACCAGGCCCGGCAGATAAGACACTTACAGTGTTGGTCAGGTAATTAGAGCAACACACCCAAAGACGCATCCTTGAAGTGGATGACACTCGACTGTGTGGTCCCAGTCTGCCCATTTAAGCCCGCAGTACACTCAACTTTGGGTAGGAGCCGGCCACGGGCCGAAAAACCCACCTCCGCTGGGATTCGAACCCGCGTCCTCCCAGCCGTCTGTCCGCGACGCTAACCACTTCGCCACGGCGGCTGGTGTGAAAAACCTTTTTTGCAACATCCAGGAAAGATTCGGTTCAAGTCAGTATATTATAGCATATTCGGTTCAAGTCATATTATATTATAGTATCGGTTCAAGTCATATTATATTATATTCGGTTCAAGATATATGATATATTTCTGTTTGAGTTATACACATTGCCTGACTTTCGTCGTTTGCTATTGATTCCGATGTTGAATTTTAGGTCGATGCATTGTAGTGATCCATCTTATGTGAAATACAATGAATAGTTGTCTTTCAGTGTTATTACTGTTCATGTCTTCGCTAACGCCACTGTCATTATCATGATCATCGTTGTCTTCGCCTCCCTTTTTCTCTTTTCTTTTTCTTTCTCTCATCTTTCTCTTAGCTTTGCATTGGGAAAAGACAAGAAACCAACTTCAATGATAAAGGAAATATGTTTGATATAAATAAAGAGGATGTAAGCCTACGATTTCTCGCAATCCCACGATTTCTCTCACTTTGAGAGAAATCGTGGTCGTTCCCCTCCGACGTTTTCTCTCAATTGCGAGAAATCGTGGGGGGGCGCCCCCACCATTTAAAATCGTGAGAAGTGCCCCTTATTTTAATCAAAATGATTTCCTTGGTCATCGGAGTTGGGTTCTTGTCTTTACCCAATGCAAATCAAGGAGAAAAACGAGAGAGAAAAAAAGAAACTAGAAATGGGAGCGACGACAACGACGATCACGATAAAGACAGTGGCGTTAGCGAAGACATCAACAATATACGGTGAAGTCGATGACACAGTACTGAATTTAAAAAATGTGCATGTGTATGAGTAAGTGAGTTTGTGAGTGTGAGAATGAGTGGGTGTGTGTGTGTGTGTGTTTCCTTTTGTGTGTTTTCTTGGCTGGTGGACTTGTTCTTTTCTTTTCACTTTGTTTTTTGAAATAATATTTTCATATTCTGAGTCACCCTTATTTTAGTAAAAAAGATTTCTTTTGTCATCGGAGTTGGGTTCTTATCTTTCCCCAATGCAAATCTAAGAGAAAAATCAGAGAGATGAAAAGGAAAGAGAAAGATGGGGGCGACGACAATGACAATAATGGTAACGACAGTGGTGTTCTTGATGACATCATCAGAAATTACACTGAAACACATCTATTTATTAAATTTCACATAAGATTGATCACTGCAATGCACTGACCTCAAATTCAACATCGGAATCAATAGCAGACAACTAAATCAAGGCAATGTACACAACTCAAACATAAATATAATACAATATATCATAACATATCATAACAAAATATAATGTAATGTAACATTGATAATATGAATTGTATAGCATGTACTATGAAATAATATCTTAAAAAATATGATATGATTAATATGATATGATATAGTATAATGTAATAATAATTAAACCATATCTTTCCCGAGGGATATAGCAGGTAATAACATGTTTCATCTTCATGATGGAAGCGTGAAAACTGGACCAAATGGTTTTGATGTTTGTTGTGATGCAAACTTTTCTGTCATATTTATTGAATGTTTTTCATTTCATGCTTGCTCATTTGTTCATCTGTTTGTATCAGCATGTTTTCGCATGTAAGATTGCACTGAAAATAGATTCTCAGTTTCATAGAATACATTTAAGACATGGACATATCTATATGAAAAAACAGTGTGAAAGAAGACCAAATCAACCAGCCAAGTAAACACACATCAGGGAACACACACACACACACACATACACACATACACACACACACAAACACACTCGCTCGCTCGCTCGCTCGCTCACTCACTGACATACACACACAATCACACTTTCATAAACCAGTAGTGCCATCACCTTCACCGTTTATTGTTGATGTCTTCCCAAACGCCACTGTCATCATGATCGTCGTTGTCGTTTCCCCCATTTCTCGTTTCTTTTTCTCTCTCTAATTTTTCTCTTAGATTTGCATTGGGAAAAGACAAGAAACCAACTCCGATGATGAAGGAATTATTTGCAATAAAAACAAGGGGGACTTCCCACGATTTCTTGCAATTGCGAGAAATCGTGGGCTAACAGGGGAACGACCACGATTTCTCGCTATCCCACGATTTCTCTCAACGTGGGCTTACAGGGAGAGAGACAGATGCAGGCAGACAGACAGCCAGACACACGGAGACAGAGACACAGAGATACACATGCATCAGAGTAAGAGAAATAGAATGCATTCAGGAAAGATCGGAAATGAATCCAGCCCAGGAGTGATTTTTTTCAAATAGTTGACATCCATGTCAAATTTGTCGCAAGCATCAAAATTATGGCGTAAGTAGCCAAAAAGGAAACGCGTCATTATGACATACTGATGACTGTGAGGACACTGATCCGAGCCCTTCAGGATTTTTCGGCCCGAAGCCAGCAACCCAGAGCTGAGATTGCGACGGGTTTAAATGGCAAGACTAGGACTATACAGTCGAGCGTCATCCACTTCACAAATGCATGTTGCTCAGGCCTCCTGGCCAACACTGTAAACGTCTGCATCTCTTCAAAATGGCTTATGTCGTGATATACTGTAAAGGACCATAAGGAAGAGTAGAGTATAGCCTTGTCATGTGGTCCCAAATATTAACGGACTTCCATACCAACATCGTCATCATCCGCATCATTATTCAATTTCAAATACAGAAGAAAAAAATACAATGTCATGTTCCCATGGTGATAAAAGTTGCGATTTCCCCTTCAGTTCCATACTTATGGTGACCTCCTTCCAAAGTCTTCGCTGTCGATGGGTTCTCGGTGGAGTGTCGGAGGGACGTTGTAGCGGCCTCTGCTGCCATGGAGACGTACACTCAGTCTAGCTCCGCGGACGTGATTCTGGTCGTCAGCAGGGGGCTTAGTAATGGTGTTCTGCGTATGTTGAATCAAAACAGGCACTGTTAAACACCATCGAAATGACTCGGAAGCGGCGCAGGGTTTTCTCTGGCTTGTAGCCTCCAGGTGACCTGGCTTCGATTGCTCCCATTGGACTGTAGGCACTGGAGCTGGGTGTAGCTGGGTATGGGGGAACTGGGGTGAGCGGCGTGGAGATAATGCAATTGAACTGACACGCACGCGCGCGCGCGCGCGCGCACAGACACACACACACACACACACACACACACACACACACACACACACACACACACACTTTCCTGTTCCTTCTTGTTTTTGTTTTTTTGTTGTTGTCAAGTTGCCTGCAAAATAAACAATCCCATGGAAAAGATGACGACTGAATTTGACGTAAAAATCTCGGAGGCCAACTTTGGTCAAAATAAACTTTCAAAAACGGCATCCATGCGGAAAACCCCGAATCAGCCGTCAAAAAAAAGCATATGAGATACTGAATTCGCTCAGAATAGATTTTATGAGACTTGAAAATATTAATATCAAACACAGGCATAAACAATAAACGTATTCTGGCACTTGACGATTCCATGATCATTTGATCAATTGCAAATGTGAATATTCTTTCATATGTCTGTTCACCCCAGAAACGTAGGAATGACCAATCTGCGCTCGCTCATTTGATCAATTGCAAATGTGAATATTATTTTATATGTCTGTTCACACCAGAAATGAAGGAATGACCAATCTACTCTCTCTCTCTCTCTCTCTCTCTCTCTCTCTCTCTCATTTATCCCTCTTCTCTTCTTTGTTTCCGGACAGTAATTCTAAGTTGAATTCAGTAGGAATCACACTCGAGTCAGGAAGGCTTTGCCATTTTTGTTTGTCAGTTTGTGAGAAGTCCTTTTTCGACCCCAGAGGCATTTTTTCCTACTCCTCGTCAAGTTTCGATCTCGCCGAAGGAGAGAAGAGCGAGTGCACATACCAGATAGCTCTGAGGGAAGAGGGCTACAAAGTACACCTCTACATCACTAACTTCTACGTGGGCGGTGTGTCACCTGGCAGCAGCTGCCCAGGCATTTACATTGAGGTGAGGGGAGTTTGTGTAATATTATTCTTTGTTTGGTTAAATGTGCTTACCATTTCAGACTGATGCAAACTGTCTGTTATTTTATGAAATTTCCAAACACACACACACACACACACACACACACAGAAAATATCAACAACAACAAAAACAACAACAACCCCATGAAGGATTATAAGAGAGAAAACGATATGATTCACAAGAACTGTGACAATACTACCGATAATGTCACAGCAAGATGGTGCTATTTGGTGTCATATACTGTACCATGCCATACAGATGCAAACTAGACCTATCGGTTTGCTCTGTGTTGGCAATAGTGGCAAACGTGGTACAAAAACGTCTCTGCCAAGCCTATCATCTGCTCAGAAAATTGATGCAGTTCCCAGCTGTAAGCACTGTGGCCACAAAGAATTTTCCACGTGGAAAGGACGGGTGGATATCTGAATTTGCCATGGTAATTATATTTAACCAAACGGGGAGTATAACACAAACTCCTGTTTTTCGTATCATGGATTGTACCATGTTAAACTGATTGTTGCTTAGTGGGTGAGGAGACAGACAGGATAAAGAAAAGAAATAGCGAGTTCACTTCAGTCTCTAGTCTCTCACTTTCTCAGCAAACAGAAAAACAGACACAAGTAATTTCCCCCTGAGCCAATTATAAATATGAAGGCAAAATGAACATGTTTATTTTTTCACTCACGCACACTTTTTCGCCTAGAATAAAAATTATTTCAAATAAGATTTTTTCCTAAACCGGGGAACAAATTTCTTGAGTATCACAATTCACCGTGCACAGTAGTTCTGTTGCTTCCATCCAACCACAGGATCGCACTCAGTCAATGGCCGGCTTGTAATACAGTTTACTCACAGTAAACAAATGTCCACCCCACACAGCTCGAGTGGGACACCCGGGCACCTCCTCCACAGTGAGCACCAGTTCCACGGGGGGTCCCTCCAATCCGTGGCCGGTCAATATGGAGCCCTGATAACACTTAAAGAAAAAGTTTTTAGTTCTTGGTACACTCCATTCAGGTCCTTTCCTTCACACTTCTCAGCTAATCCTCTCAACTGTTCCCCCTGTTCATTTCAGTGTCCGCTTCTGTTCCTTTCTTACGTATACACTTTCACCCTTTCACACCACTCATGCATTTATACAAATTTTCCCATAAACAATGCAATATTCATTTAAGAATGTCACCGTGTTATTTTTTTTATGAATCTGCAGAAAAAAGTATCAGTTTATTATTATTTCTTCTTCATTCGGGGGCTGCAACTCCCACGTTCACTCGTATGTACATGAATGGGCTTTTACGTGTACGGCTGTTTTTACCCCATCATGTTGACAACCCTACTCCGTTTTCGGGGGTGTGCATGCTGGGTATGTCCTTGTTTCCATAACCCACCTAAAGCTAGGATGGATTACAGGATCTTTAACGTGCGTATTTGGTCTTCTGCTTGTGTATACACACGAAGGGGTGTCACGCACTAGCAGGTCTGCACATATGTTGACCTGGGAGATTGGGAAAATCCCAACCCTTTACCCACCAGGCGCCGTTACCAAGATTCGAACCCTTAGATTGGAAGTCCAACGCTTTAACTAATCGGCTATTGCGCCCGTCATCAATTTATTACAAAGCAAAACATTTCAAAACCCATTACTAACTCCTGAGTAACTATCCAATTGCACGTTGAATTATGAATGAAATTATCCAACGACTAACCATTGAATAAAGGATAAGAGTAGGTTTTGAGAATGACCTGCCTGAGAAACCCAACAACAAATGGTGTCAGCAGAAATGAGATGTCCCCAAGAGGAACTTCTGTTGTGGGATCTACCCAGTAGTATTTGAGACACCTTGATAATGATATAATGATAATATGGAGGCTTATGTAGCGAGGTTCCGCGCGTTCAAGAACAGGCTGACTGCGCTTTACAGTAGAAACAAATATTAACATTTCAAAGGTATAATAGTAGACCCACATATCATTCACTGCACAAAAAGGTACATCACTCACACACACACACACACACACACACACACACAAATGGAACCGACAGCGTGGAAAGCCATGTCCTGAGGTGATCCACGCAGACCATGCATCTCACCCCCATGTCGGCCAGTGGCCAGCAAACGGAGGAAAGAAGTTCTGAGGTTGAGCATGTCAAAGGGAATAGAACCCAAGGGCTCGGCTGGTGCTTATCCAATGAAATATAGAATGAGAAACAAGTCCCACAAGGGAACTCTCCTGGGGTTGCGAGACTCCTTGAGTGAAGCCCCCCCCACGCCCCCCCCCCCCCCCCCACCCCACGCCACCCCCTAACCCCTCCAGCAGAATTCTCTGAGAAGGAAGTCTGCTTCAAAGGAAGAACCTCCCAACTTTTTGATTGTGGTGCAGATAGCCGACCTGTACCGTCGAACCACACCAGCCGCAAGATTAAGCCCTGTGGAGCAGTGAGCAAGAAAGTTTGCAAGCTGCTCGCGAAAAGTATTGATCCCTACACCACTCCAGGTTTTTCCCAAATAGAAGTAATACAAAGAATCAGCCCTGATCTCATTGAACCAGAATCCAGTGATTCAAGGTCTGAGAACGCGCCTCCAAGTCCGTTAGAGCAGAGGCAGTCCAAGGGACAGAAAGCTCTAAATCTTATGGAAGCAGCTCCGACCGCACAACAGCTATGCATTGAGGTCAAGCAACAGAGGGATCAAAGGAGGGGTTCCTGAATGGAGCTGTCAACACAGATCTGGTTTGACCTTAAGTTCCAGAGGAGGGTCATGAGTGGGATCCAGCATGTCCAGGTACCAAGGTTGGGCCGGCTACGTGGGTGCAATCAGGATGAGTTGTGGTCGTTCTAATTTGGCTTTCTAAATCATCTTGGGCAGGATCATAATGGATTGAAAAGTATAAACGATCAAGTTGTTCCGATCTAGAGACAGAGTATCCACTGCCCAGGCCTCCACGTCTGTGACCAGTGAGATATAAATTTGGAGTCTCACGTTGAATCTCGTCATAAAGAGATCCCTTTTATTAACATGAGACGGCACTTGAGGAACCTGCTCAGGGAGGGTTGCCAGTGACTCCATCGTGACCAAGAGATAACTGAGAATTCTCTTTGACGCATGGGAGGAAGGACGTAAGACCAGAAGGTCCACTTATCAATGTAAACAGTCCAATGTTAGAGAGAACTGTCATGGTCTGCCTGGCGAATCTCATCCCTAAGACGTCGAATGAATGACTTGTGGAGAGATCGCACTTGTCGTCGCATGGAAGAATCCTGGCTGAGAACACCGATCCAGCATCCTTGATGACTTGCAGTCGGGCCAGGATAATCCAGTTCTCCCGGTGCACTCAGAGACAAATGGACTCCGGCCTGACCAAAACTGCACACACACACACACACACACACACACACACACACACACACACACACACACACACACACACACACACACACACAAAGAAACAAACACACACACACACACACACACACACACACACACACACACACACACACTCTGTTTCCAACAGGCCTAAAATCTGATAACTATCATGGTTTTCTGTCTAAAAATCTGGGATTACTTATTTCAGAGGATCAATTTTTTTTTTAAAAAAGGGGGCGTGGGGTGGGGGGAGCAGTCTTAATATATATATATTCATATCATTTTGTAGAGAGAGAGAGGGTGTGTGTGTGTGTGTTTCAAGCATTCGCACTGTGCATATGTGTGCTTGAGATGATGGTGAGGAGTGACAGAGTAGGACCGTAAGAACCACATCGATCAAAGTTGTGACATTACATAGTTCCCCTCCAGTTCCAGACAGGGTACGTGTTGCAAACAGCCGTCACATTTACATGGTGGTTAAATGGGAACGGGGCTTTCAACACTACCCTTTGATGTCTGCCACTTAAGAATTCGACTTTGACCCCCCCAGCTCCACCCCCTCCCATCTCCACCTTATTACCTCTACCTCCTTCTCGCCTTCTCCTTTTTCTATGCTATGTCAAAGGAGCGGATGAGTGAGAAGAGGAAGGCATATGGTTAGGGGATAGTATAACGAAAGGAAAAAGAATGTTGGGTGAAAGCGAGAGAGAGGTATGAGGGGTGAGCAGGTGCAGGAAAGGCCGTACGATTGTGGTAGTCATGTTTGTAGCGACTGAGACATTAATAGTTATGTAAAATGGATCTTTGGACTTTGTTAATGATCTTTGTTTCGTTTTCATTAATGCACATAACCTTTGGACAGAGAGATGGATAGGTAGGGGGAGGGGGTGTTCAAAAGAAGCCATATGATGAATAAAGATTTTAGGAAGAGAGAGAGAGAGATTAAACATCGGCCAATGGCAAAGAACACGAGACGGGGTTGTGTAGGGAGGTCATAGTGAAACCAGCAGTAATTCTGATCACAATGCCAGTGGAAGCGGAAGAATGAGATAGTGTGAATGGCGGTTTGGGGATCGGGGGTACAGAGGTGGGTTCTTCTATTACTATTGTTTTCAAGTCATTGCCCTCTTAGGCTGACAACAGTGGCGAGGTGTAACACCTATAGGAAGACCAGAGCTGGCAGTGAACCTTTCACTTTTGGTCAAGAAGACCAGCCGGCACTGACATTATCATCAACAGCAACACAACTGGTGCTGAACAAGACAGACAGCATAGTCACAACAACCGCAAACGAGAAAAATGTAGTGTTCATTGTGAGTCGTGAACACCAAACTGCTAACTGGATGAGTCTTGATGCCGGTCCCATCGAGAAGTTGTGTGACGCTGGAAGACAAAGTAGGTTTTCAGAAAAAACAAAACAAAAACAAAATAAAAAAACATACTTGCGAGTTGCAAGTCACCTTAGAGCTGCACAGCAACTCTCGTTTTTTCTCTGCTTGCTGGTGAAACTTGGTAAAAAAAATCAGAATCGGGAGCTCAACCAATATTTTTGACAACAAAAACTACATGTTAGCTTTAAATATTGTTATTGGGCAAGAACAGAAAAGACTTAGCTTACCCAACACGAAGATTTACTTACCACAGGCATTTAGGCAACCGTTCACGTTGAGCCCTGGTGAACCAGTTAGAAGGCAACCTTCCTGTTTGTCTTACCCTGTGGTTGACAGACCGGGAAAGAGGGGGAAGTGGGGGGGAGGGGGAGGGGGGGAGCGTAAGGCTCGGAAATGGAGTGTTGCTGTGCTGGGAATAATATGCTGGCAGAAAACTGCATCCTTACCGGCCATAACATAATTTTAAAAAAAGTGAGCTAGTGAACGCATCAGTCGCCGCTGTCAGTCTGGAAGCCACTCTACAACCAAAAATATTCGCAAAAGAGGCCCTGAGATCCAGCAGGAGGAAACTCTGCACCTGGGTGTTCATATGGGTCAGGCGTGTGTATGAAGGCGTCAAAGGCTGTGGAGACCTCCAAAAGACAGCAGTGGACCAACTTATCCTACTCAGCCAAAGTTCTGAAAGTTAAATTGCATATTGGGGCGCTGGCATGAGATTCTGTGCTGGAGATTCCACCTTCTTATAAGCTGGATGATCTGAAGTGTACAATGAAGAATCGTTCAAATACTTTACCCAGGGAAAACTCTGGGCACCAAGGACTCCTTACCAGGAGGGGCAATAAAGGTGGCATCCATTGCTATTCAGCCACTCCTGAGCCATCTCCATGACCACAGGGCACCAGGAAACCAGGAGCAAACCAGGAGCAAGAAGCTTACTGCACAGGATGGGGGTGGCATAATGGAGGAGGTATCATAGCATGGCTTACTCTGGTACGATTGAGTTCGGCCTGGTCCCGTGCTGAACGAGAGAGAGATCTGTCTCCTTGAAGAGAGAGGGGAGGTGGAACCATCTGCATTTTTCTAAGCGTCTTGGGAAGCCTCATCAAAAACTTACTTGGTTTCCAGCAGGGACTGAATCCCTTCCAGTGTGGAAGCATCTAGGGAGGCATGCTGGGAGTGGCAGTCAACGCAGCAGTAAGCAGAGCTGGACCACCTAGGCACATGCGTAATGAGGCTTCCCCTAGTTCCCCAGACCAAAAGTAGCTGAAGAACTGTGGCAGGACTGAAAGTCCAGCCCCACTTGTGCACACTGAGCATCGTGGAAGAAAAAGGGGCCTACTATTGTTGGGAGGGCAGGAATACCCAACCATCTCCCAAAAGGGGTGGAAATTCTTAGCTTCCATGAATTGATTAGTGGTACCAGAAGACACTATGTCCTGTGCTGATAACACTGGAGGTTTTCATGACTAACAAGTGCTTGGTCCCCCAAACCAAGGCAGCACGTGCCCTCGAAGGGGCACTAAATGTTGGGAGGTAAATAATGCTGGACTGAGACTGGGAGAAAAGTGCGAGGGGCTATTGAACCTGGTCTTAAATGCTGCCCGGAACTCCTTAAAGGGTTTAACTTGCACAGGCCAGGGAGAGGTAAGGCTTGATCTGGGTGGTTAGTACGCCGCCGGACTGACAGGATGGCTGGCCGGAGCCGCCTGACACATACTGGTCTTCTCCCAGAGCGGACACCGTCCAGTTAACGAAGTTACATGTCACGACCCGAGCTCCTCTTGTGGGGAGGCGGAGGGTGGGGGAGACAGTCATAGTGCAACAAGGTTCCTCTTATGTACCCAACTCCATCCCTAGATCAAAGGTTCTCGGGAGAGAGAAGCTGGATAAGGGTCATGTCCTTCACTTCTAACTAGCCGTACCCTCCTGCAGGAGCCAGAGGTCGAAGGGGAAGGGGCCCGGAAAATGTGAACGGTTATCACAGACCTCATCACCTGGACCCACAGGTGCCACGACAGGGAGATCGGGAATCAAACACGGCCAATATCTTATACCGTGGTTATACATGGGTGCTCTGACCTGAGTGGGTTGATAAAGAGGTGCCCACCCGAGGCCAGAGTTTTCTTCCCCACTGAAAGAAGTTGGGGAGGGGACAAGGCATGAGCGGGGAGCAGAGAGAGACATGCCACCACTGAGACCAGACTTTAAACACTGCTGTGAGGAAAGGGCAGTCACCAAATCCCCCTGAAAGGAAATGTTATACCACCACCTCCAAAACTGGCGACAGAAGGAGCATAGCCCCACCCAATTCACGGTCTGACTGGGAAATCTTTTGGAGGGAGACAAGACTTTTCTTCTCATTGGTTCCCTTCCAGATTGATCTTTTTTTCTTCTTTTTTTTTCCTGGACTTTCTTGGGTCGACCACCGTTTTATTTTGTATATGAATTTATTATAACACATCAGAGTAGATGGAAAAGAAATGGGAAAAACAAAGAAAAAAATGAATACAGTGTACATTAACAATAACATCGTCATCATAAGTCATTATACTTATAATATATTGTTCTATCAATTTGGTCAAGGTGGACACATTTTCATCATGTGTAACAGTGCAGTTTTATAACATATAATAGACATTATATCTAGCATCAGCATAGAGTTATGGACACTTTGCTTAGCTAACGTAATGTGAAAAGAACACAACCCACACATGGGATATCTTATGTATGAACACATTTCCTCTAGTTTTCTATACGTGATTATATAAAACACCCATTACAGAGTCATGTTAAACATTACTACTGCAGACACATAAGTGCACATGAATACACACATGCATATATTATTTACATTACTCGTATACTTACACATTCACGTATATCTGTTCAAGTTTTTTAGAATATATATATATATCATAGAGCCTTCATTATTATTGTGCATTTTGATCTTTCATAATATTTTGTTATGGGTTACTGTTTTCAGGAAGTTTTATATATGGACACCATTTTCTCATAAATACAACGCTTAACATTTCCGTTGAATGCATATATCTTTCTACTTTATAACTGTTTCTTAAATCATTCAGAAAGTGCTCTATACATGGTTTAATCTTATTTATTCTGCATTTATAAACAAAATATTTTGCAACAAGAATAATATAGTTGAAAGTTTCATCTGTTTTTGTAATTTCATCATTTCCAAATAGAACTATAGAATTTATATTGTAAATAAAGAGTGGTTCAAGAAGTATATCATTATATATTTGCGAGCCTTTCATAGTAGAGGATATTAAGTGTAGTGCTTTCGATTGTTCATTACATGTTTTATCACTTATATAAATATTATGTGTAATTAAGTAACTTTTTATCGAATGTATCAATCCCATATACACTAAATAATTTACATTAATATTATATTTTTCTGTAAAGCATGTGTAACTAAGGAAGCACCCATTCTCATCAACAGCATCTGTAACCAGATATATATTCTTATTTGTCCAACATTTGTAGTGGATTGTATTGTTACCAACTCTAAATTTGTCGTTATAAAAGAGGGGCTCTGCAAGTACCTCGTGTGGCTCTTTTAATTCTATTTGTTTCGTAAAATTCGTGTATGCCTGAAAAACATCTTTCCAAAATTGGCTACATTCGATAGTTAGAAACTTTCTTGAACCATACAGATGTAGTGAGTTAATTTCTTGGCATTTTATAAGTAAGATTCTCTTCCACTTTGGTGTTCCTGTGTATAATTTTCTTATCCATGTTATCTTAAGAGCATGTCTAAATTTGTTCATGTATGGTATACCTATTCCTCAATTTGCAACATTATGTATCGAGTATTTTCTTTTAATTTTATCTGGCTTTTTATCCCATACGAATTCATAGCATAGTCTCTGTAATTCTTTTATTTCTTTGTCTGGAGGGTTTGGAATAGCAATTCTACCGAGGGGTGTGCATGTACGCTTTGACCAAATCTTGAATAATTTTTTTGCCTCTGTTAATTTATCCCTTGTGTTCATTTCAGTTATTTTTGATAGATCGTTAAAAAACCATATACCTAAAATCTTGAATTTGGGGGGGTTCCATTTCATATTCTTTTCTGGGAGATACTTCCTTTTCGAATTTCTCATACACCCTAACCAAACATTTAGCGTTTTGTCATAATTTATCTTCAGACCTGAAAATTCTTCAAATCTATTTAGTGTTTCGAATAATTTTTCATACGATTCTTTATCTCCCTCTAACGTAAATGTTGTGTCAGCAAACTGACTAATTTTAAATTCGGTGTTCAATATGCTAATGCTTTCTTAATACACTCATCTTCCCTTATCTTGCATGCCAGAATCTCAGAGCACAATACAAAGAGGTATGGCGAAATCGGGTCTCCCTGGCGGCACCACCTTTGTACTCTGAAACTCTGGGATACCTTACCATTTACTATGACATATGACTTTATATTTCTATAAACAGTGCTTACCCATTTACATATATCTTCTCCAAATCCAAAAGCGTTTAAGGTCTTGTTCATATATACCCAGTTTACCGAATCAAATGCCTTCTCAAAGTTTATTGAAACTAGTAAGCCTGAAATGTCTTCTTTTTCTAAGTAATGCATGATGTCATATAGTATTTTTAATTAAGTTATCACCAATGTATCTACCTGGAATGAAACCTGTCTGATCTTCATTTATTAACTTAGGCAGGACTGACTTAATTCTACTAGGAATGCATGCTGATCCTATCTTATAAATAACGTTTAACAATGATATAGGCCTCCAATTTTTTAAGTATTCCCTTGGTTTATCCCCTTTTGGCAGGCATGTAATTAATCCTTCTTTCTGTGTTGTTGACATTTCTCCACTTATAAATCCTTCATTCAGTGATCTCACAACAAAGTCACTAATGTCCTTCCAAAAAAATTAGAACAAAAATTACAGTCATTCCATCTGTACCTGGACTCTTGTCGTTTTGCATTCGTCTAATAGCATCTGTGGCTTCTTGTCTTGTAATTAATCCTTCTAGTTGTTTTGATTCTGTCTCATCAAGTCTGGGTAAGTTGTTTACATAATCACTAATATCTAAATCTTTTACATTCTGTTCTTTGTATAGGTCTTCATAATAATGTTTTGTCGCCTTTAGTGTTTCATCTGTTTCTGTCAGTATATTACCTTGATCTGTAAATAACTTTAACATGTGTTTGCTGATAAAGTGACGTTTTTCAAGATTACAAAAATATTTATTTACTTTTTCACTCTGAGATGCCCATCTTGCTTTAGATCTTAAAGCTATCCCTTCCATTTTCAATTTCCTTAACTGTATGAGCTCTTCCGTCTTCTCCTACAATTCTCTAATTATATTATACGACCGAACTTCCTTTTCGAGTCGTTGTATTTCCTCTTCTAACAATTCCTCTTTTTCTATTTGTTGCTTTTTCTTTCTTATTCCAAACGTTATAGTTTTTGCTCTTATCTCCATTATCAACACATCTAAAAAGAGCTGGCTGCTTATAGTAAACTGAATTTCATCATTCGGGATATTACATATGTTTTCTCGTGCGTAAGGTAATACTGCATATTGTTCCTTTATTTTCTCTACTGTTTCTTTCACTAACTTAATATAATCACTGTCTCTAAGTAAAGATGAGTTAAATTTCCAAAAAGGTTTTCTTTTGGGTTCTGTATTAAATACTAAGTCAACTTTGACTAAAGATTGGTCACTTCTATAACCGTACAAAATATCAGCGTCTTTAACATCAGTAACCAGGTTATCAGAGATCAAGAAGAAGTCAAGACGGCTTTGTTGTAAGGGATTTGGTCTCCTCCAAGTGTATCTTAAGTCTTCAGTATTGAGTTCCCTTCATATATCTACTAACTGTAAATCATCTATCATCTTTAAAACTCTTTCTTGTGCTCCCTGATTATTCACATGCTTATAATTGTGGTAGTCTACGTTGGGATTCATTACTAAATTCCAGTCTCCTCCCATTCTGACGTTAGAAATTTCTTGATCTTCAACTTTTTTCTGAATTTCTTCAAAAAATATAGGGTCATCTCTGTTAAGGCCATAAAGGTTTACCAATAGAATTTCAATATCAAATATGTTTAAGACCAAAATGATATAATTACCATGAGTATCTGTAATGTTTGTTTTTTTTAATTTTGAACTGAACGTTGTTATTCAGCAAGATAGCTACTCCTCGTGACCTAGAATTATTAGATGAAAAAACACATTCATAACCCCATTCAGCCCTTATTTGTCTCTGCATCTTTTTTGTAAAGTGTGTATCTTGTAAAAAATAGACTGAATATTGTTTTTGTCTTAAGTATTGTAAAACATCTTTCCTTTTTTGAAAAGCACCTAGCCCCTGGCAGTTTAAGGATGATATTTTTAGACTATTCATGAGTGAATTGTATATTGGACCACACATATTGCACCATTAATATTTCAAAAACAAAGTTTTCGACCTGTACCATTTTCTCTAATCTAAGAAATAAAAAAAGAACAAGAACGATAATTAATTCCTTGTTCTTTACAAACTGAAGCATCAGACACTCAAATATTTGGCGAAAATCAAATGAAATATATGAAAAAGAAAGAAACAAGACAAAATATTTTCCATTCACACAAAAATACACATATATTGGCAAAGAAGAAAAACAAACAAGTAAACACATGTTTTCCTCTGACCATCCTTGGCGATCAGGGATCAGATTGATCTTAATGTCGAGTCTTATCCTCATGATCTTACTCGAGGAAAATACCGTCCAGGTCATAAGAACCTGTTGACACTATTCCAAGATTTCCGAGTTCAGTCATCAGTGGAGTGTGAGACAGAACGGACCAGGTCAAGTCAGATTCCATGCTTAGAGTCATAAAAGAGCAATGACAGCCAGGAAAGCAGTATGGAGCGAGAAGAATAAAATACACATTTAGGTATTCAAATAGATTGAAAAACGTATAAAAAAAAATCAAACAAACTGACACTAGCAATGTATTGAATCAAACGTATAAAAAAAACAACTGACACTAGCAATGTAAAAGACGCCAGTTCTGAAGCAGTTAATACCACATAACTCTGCAAAAAGCAAGCATGAACTAACTTTCCAAAAGCTAAAAAGGTTGTAGCGAGGACAGTGCAAAGAGCTAATCGACTTATCTCGAGCTCCGTTTGCCATGGAACATCCCCCCCAACCACACAATGAATACAAATGTAAATAAGTAAATATATTGACATATAGATATGGTAAATTATTAGGATAAGAATTAAAAAAAGGGGGGGTTACACACACACACACGCAGGCACGCACGCACGCGCACACACAAATACGAACACACATACGTATAGAAATATATTTACACGCACAAGCATGATGTTTTCATCCCGCAAATAATTGAGGCGCATACATACATTTGTGCACCTACTCTCCCACAATTCACGACCTCCCACTAACACATTCACCAGGTTCCTCGAAGCAGTGAACGTAACTAACATGTTCTTTAGTCTAATATGTTTGGAAAGGGCCAGGCTGTTCAATATTTGCGCACTTTGCTTCATTTTAGAGGAGTCTGCGTATGGTTGGTTTGGAGATAGTCCCAACATTCGTTTCATTAGTGATGGCTCTTGCTCTGCTTTCGGTTTCAAAGAGATGTCATAGTGTGCGGACTGATCCATGTACATTACATCATATCTGCTTAAAAAAACAAACAGATGCTTGACATTTGCATACACATAACGCGATGATCAGTTCTTGAGAGCACACCTTAGGTTTGCGTAAAACATTAACACAAGAGGAATAACATAATAAGACAAAATAAACAAATAAGTGAGTACATATTAATACAGTAAATGACAGATACATAGAAGGCAAATGATTGGGAAAAAATAAAGATGATAGAATGGTAATCAATATGCCTTTCAGGTTGCACTGAGTGCATAAACAGATATGCAAAGTGATCCGAACACATGTAGGTGTTGAAGTTTGGTTCTGCAGGCGAGACTGATATTGCCGAAATAATTCAGTTCGGAAATCATATCGTCAATGAGGAAGTAACGATTCGAAAGTGGTTCTTTTCAGGAAAAAAAATCAAGATGGCTGTCTCGATCTCCATTCACGTACACCGACTAGGAGAAAAGTTATTTAAAATCTTTTCCGGACAATACTGCAAGATGTAAATAGTTTCCAATACACTGTTATTGTCGAACAATTAGATGATGCAGTAGTTTCTGATCGCTGCCCGACTGAAGCTAACAATCATAACAAAAGGAATCGGAATGATAGCAATGATGACGGACTGTACATTAGTGTATTGACAGTAATGCCAAGAAAGGCAACAAGAAAAGTCTTCCGAACACGTTCAAATAATATAGCCTGAGTGGTTTTAGTGGTTGCTTCCAACATCGACAAAAATATTTTGAAAATTATGTTAGAATTTATTTTATTTTATTTTTTTTTTATACGGAAACACGATTCAAATTGATAACAAAACAAGATGGCTGTCTTAATCTACATACATGTTTACCGAGTATGAGGAAATTTACTTCGAAACTTCTCTGAACAACACTGGAAGATGGAGATAATTTGTTTTGTGTAGAGGTTTTGTTCTCTGTCGGATTGTATACGAGTGTGTATAATTGTAAAATAAAAGAATCGAAAAACTAGCAAAGATGTCTGACACCAGATGAGCGTTTAACAGTAGCTTCTGGAAAAGCTATATGTACATGTTTTTTATTCTCTGCTTTGAAAGCACATGTTTATGTGTTTTGAGCAACACGTGTCCGAAATACTACGAAAATCCGGCGCGATGTTATTTCATCTGACCAGGGAAGTGCGTACTGGCCGGTCACATGAGAGAACTGATAATGTTGTCACCTCTTCCTGGTGAAAAAGTTACAAGGGTATAACCATAATAATGATAATGATCATAATCATACTATTAAAATCGATGCAACCAAGACACTTGTATGCGTTCTGGTTCTTTCAAGATTGGATTACTGCAACTCTCTTTTGGCTGGCTTTCCCAAATATCTGTTAGACAGACTCCAACAAATTCAGAATAACGCTGCCAGTCTCATTTCCAGAGCTTCTAAATTTGACCATGTTTCTCCTCTCCTTCAGTCTCTCCACTGGTTGCCTGTTTCTGATCGAATAGACTATATTAGCTGTCCACTCTGACCTTTTCTACAGTCAACAGATCTGGCCCCAAGTATCTTTCTGAACTCCATATATATACTCCGTCTCGCCAGCTCCGTTCTTCCTCTGATACTCGACTTCTCAGGATACTTAACGTCAGAAGTAAGACATATGGACACAGATCGTTTTCTTTTCAATCGCCAAAGACGTGGAGCAAGCTCCCTGATAACCTTCATCATTCTGATTCCCTTGCATCGATTAAATCTCGTCTCAAAACTCACCTTTTCCCTCAGTTCAGTTGTGACAGGTCCACTTCCTTTAAGTTTGCTGTGCTTGACTATGTGTGTATACATATGTATGTGTACATAACTACATGCATGTATATGAATGTGTATGTGTGTGTGTGTGTGTGTGTGTGTGTGTGTGTGTGTGTGTGTGCGCGCGCCCGAATGTCTGTTTATGCATGTTTGTGTTTGTGTGTGATTATGTGTACGTATGTGTTGTGGGTAGCTGTTAGGTACACATGTATGTTAAAATGTATGCATGCAGTGTGTGTGTGTATGTGTGTGTGTGTGTGTGTGTGTGTGTGTGTGTGTCTTTCTCTCTCTCTGTGTGTGTGTGTGTGTGTGTGTGTGTGTGTGTGTGTGTGTGTGTTTGGTCACAATTTGGTGTGTATATGTAACATTTATGTAATGTGTTATGTAAACAAAAGTGTTTTTGTAAAGCACCTAGAGCAGATTTCTAGATAGTGTGCTATATGAGTATCCATTGTTATTATCATTATTAATAACATTATTATCATTACTGCTACTACTGCTACTACTACTACTACTAGTGCTCTATAAAGCGCCCTTCCACAAAAACATACTCATTTGCGCTGTACAATGTAAAAACCGACGTTCATAACATGCATTTAAACACTAAAATCAAAAACGCATATGCATAATCCCGTGCAGACATCCAATCAAACACTCAAGCACAAATTTATGCACTGACGCACACACACACACACACACACTCTCTCTCTCTCTCTCTCTCTACTCTCTCTCTCATCACAAACTGCACCCGCCCATCATACATCATAATACCAAACTAATGCACATATATCACTATACTCATATTAAATATCAATACTTAACAGCAGTATCACATTACTTGAAACTACTCCCTATATCACAATACCTAAATACCACATCACAATACTGAAATCCACATGCAACTCTTAAAGCCAGTCACGTACATCACAATACACTAAAAATGTACATTATAAAGTACAAATGGTAAAAGCTGTCACATACCTCCCCCTCCCCTCAACACATTACCATAGACCAGAAAAAAGAAACAATCACTCATTTCTACGCAACATATGAGGTGAAGCTGAAAAAGCTGCGTCTTTAAATTCTTTTTAAAAGTATGGACAGAGGTAGTGAATTCCAGACAGTGGTGCAAAAGAAAAAAATTGCCAAAGGTCTCAAGGGAAAAACTAGGAACTGTCAACTTGCTTCATGTTGAACTACCTTACATCATTTTGTATCCCAGCTTGAAGAAGAGCAATTGTCAGCCTTTAATCCTTTTTCTTCTCACTTTTGCTGAATTTTAAGGATTTTGTATGAGTTTAAAGAACTAAAGTGTGCAAAGTATTGCTGAGTGGGGAAATGTGATTCAACAGAAAACGTTTGCCACACCCACCCTTTCTTCCCGATCCCCACCCAAGAACTCACCCTCTCTAAAGGTTAAGGGGGTGTACAATGGAAATGTAATGCGGATGTCAACCCGCAAAGTTCTATCACCTAGTGGTGGCCTCACAACTGTGCCATTTTCTTAAGAGAAGATGCCAAGGTCGGGAGGTAGTGAAGAAGAAACATAAACACAGACAATCATTCTCAGCACACCAACACACCTGAAAGCCAAACGTTAATAAATATTTTACATTATTTACACAAAATTATTAATCAAAATAAAACAATGGGCAATGGTAATTATGATTGATATCTGTGCAACAACAGAATGGGATTATGATAAGTTAAATGACTTCCTTCTTTGTGTAACCACATGCAGCAGCGTTTTCACCTCTTGGGGCATCTGCTTTGGCTTTTGTAAGTGTTATTCTTGTCATTCTTGGGGAATTGGAGCCGAACGCAAAGTAGGGGCAGAACAAGTCATTTCAGCAGGAAAGATGAAAGAAAAAGAAAGAATAGTCATTGCATTAAATAAACTGGGACACGCTTTATGTTTCACAAAAATGGAGTGTGATAACAGCTCAAGAAGACTTTTAATAGCATTAAATTGTATAAAACTTTCGTTCTTCAGATAGTAGGTCGATACATGATCGGAAATGAAGTATGAAATACAGTAGAGCACCAGTCCCTTCATTCGTAGGTATGTTTTCAGTTTTGATTTGTTTTCTTCTACAGATTCGAGACGGGGGCTTTGAAGGTGCTAGTTTGCTCGGAACTGTCTCATGCAACAGTACGCCGCCTTTGGAGTTCACATCATCAAACCAAACGATGTGGGTTCGTTACGTCTCTGATGGCTCTTCAAATAACGTGTCGTTCTCGGCCTCGTACTCGTCAGTATCACCTCGTGAGTTTTTGTTGTTGTTGTTTTGTTCTTCCGCTCTGAGCGGCCGAGTGACTGTGTGTGCAACAGTTGCGGTTTGTCCGACTGCGACTGGACTTCGTGCAATTCGATCTCTTTGGTAAACAGTGTTCGTTCGTTTATTTGTTTATAGTCTGTTTATCTAAATGATGATATTAGACTGGAGGTGAACAGTGTTTTGCTCGAGCAACACCCAGTCGGAAAACCGTGATTGTTCTCCCATAAAACTGGCTCATTGTGTCATCATGACATATATTTTTAACTCAAACCGTTTTTGAAGTTCTCTCTCTCGCTCGCTCGCTCTCTCTCGATCTCCCATCGGCATATCGGCATAGTATCCTTGCACCCAGCATGGGTGTGGCGCCTTTCCACTGGTGGACAAAAGACTGGAAACAGTAATAACTCATAGTGAGTTCAAGGCATTGCCCAAGTAGCCATGAGATTTCTGGAGGCGAAACTGGTTCCGTTTTCATTTTTACTTCATTTGGTTCTTGTCAACCGACGCAAAAGCTTCGCATTCAAGTTCGATGAGGCTTATAGTGCTGATGGATACTGTTCATGAAAAACTCTTCTAAAAACCTCTCTCTCTCTCTCTGTGTCTGTCTGTCTGTCTGTCTGTCTCTCTCTCTCTCTCTCTCACTCTGTGCAACAGTTCGCTGCCTTTGGTGTTCACATTATCAAATCACACGATGTGGTTTCTCTCACTCTCACTCACATGCACAAAAGCACCCACATACATCTACACAACTACACAAACGTAATTAAACATAATATATAAAAATACCAATAAAATTCTCTCTCAGGTAAGCTTTGCCAGTGTCGGCGGTTCGGAACCATTAACGTCGCTTCTTTTTTCTTTTTTTCTTTTTTTAAACGTATCTTTCACAATGTTCACTTTTCCATTACACACCATGTACAATATTAACACCTTGCACAATGTTTACTTACACACCATGTACAATATTTACACATCTTGCACAATGCTCACTGTTCCATTACAAACCATGCACAATATTGACACACCTTGCACAACGTTCACTGTTCCATTACACACCACTACACAATGGGGTTTTTTGGTGTTTCATTTTAAGAATTTTCTTTTTCTTTTTTGTGCTCAACACGAGGCTTTCTTCATTGGCCGAAAACAACAACAACAACACACACACACGCGCACGCACGCACGCACGCACACATACAAAAAGAAAACACACACACACACACACGCTTACACACACACCCACACGTATCAAGTACCCCACGCCTCATCTCCCATATGCAGCAATTATCTGGGACCCGCACACGCAAAAGGAGATCAACATACTAGAACGCGTACAAAGAAACGCTGTACGCTTTATAGCAAAGGACTACCGCTCCACCACTCCAGGCTTTATAACAGGACTATTAAAGAAATATGAACTCACCACACTCCAGGAAAGACGACTCCAACTACGGCCAGGTTTCTTCTATAGGGTGGTGAGGGTTTGGTGCCAGCAGTCACTCCGAGTGATTTTATCGCACCGCAGAAACCAGGACGACGCATCCGCTCCACAAGAGACAAGAGCACATATCTGTCGCAAAACCCTGTGGAGAACTATATTCGAAACAACGATAGATGCAACTGTGTCCCTGAAACAAACACCGACCAGTACCGATACTCTTATTTTCCAAAGACAATAGTTGAGTGGAACCACCTAGACGATACCATCGTTCACAAAAAGTCGGTGGATAGTTTTAAATCGGCTCTGGCAAAAGCCAGAAGCCAGTAACACCAACGTGCTGCGCACCCCCCACCGTCGCGTTTATGCCAGTAAATGGATGTTGCGACGTATCGATCCAGATCCAGATCCAGATCCTGGGTACATGATGTAGTAATTGTCTCTTTCTCTCATTCTCCATGATCTTTTTTGTGCATGCGGTTGATTTATTATGTGTACTTGCCTGAGCGCTTGCATGAGTTAGTGCGCAAGCGCACCAAGTTGTGACTGAGGCTAATGCAGCATTAAATCTTATTTTGACTTAAGTGAACATATTCATAATGCATCATGTGTTACGTTTATCAAGCCCTCTGCCACCCCAACTTCTGACTTTCATTTCCCTCTCGAAAATAAAAAATAAACTGTAAAGGTAAATCAGATTCAGTTTTTTTTGTAGATACTTATACACATTTTCCCAATTAATATACAGAAATTGATCTGTTGATACAAGCCCTTCAACTGTGGAGAATTTTGGACACCAAACAGTATATCTATGGCTGATAATTTCGATCTGATATCTGTTTTTCGATAGAGTTTATTTTCAATGTATTCCCAAAAATCATGTACTACTGGACAGTCATAGAAGAAATGCTCAATATAGTCAACTGTGTCGCGACAATAAGAGCATTTGTTATTTTCTTTTATTTTCATTTTGTTTAAAATTGTTTGTTGGGTAGATGTGGAATATTTTCCAGAATTAACGTCGCTTCTTGTTCAAAGGCCTAATTTATCACGGGCAACCAACTATCCTTCACTCCAACCGCTGGGGCAACTTGTTCGTCTCGGAAGGAAAGCGGCCAAAGACCCCACCCAGATTTGAACTGAATATGTCAAACCGAGAGATAGAGGGGGCAGAGAAAAGAAGCACACTGGCACGCACAGACGCGCACGCGCTCTTGCACACACGCACGCACGCACGCACGCACACACACACACACACACACACACACACACACACACACAGAGTTCAGTTTAAAGTGGGTATCAGAGCGTGTGGACAGATCTATATACGCTACTTCATATCGGCTGTATAAAAAAAAAAGACACCTGACCTTCACATAAACCCAACACGCTGATCAGGCCATGACAGTCTATCATAGGTTTGTGTAAAACATTAAAACATTAACATGAAAATTCAGTAAAATACCAAGAAGACAAAATAAACAAATGAGTAAATACATTGAAATATAGTGTACAGAGAGATTAAGAAAATACCTATAAAAATTGCAAGAAAAGGTTTTTTGGCTCTATGTATTCAGGGTTTTTTCACACTATTACCTGTAAAAAATCGAAGAAAATCGATTTCGGAGAAGAGCAGGAAAATTGAATAATGAAAAATAAATACGAGGAGATGGCGCGAACCGCACACCAAATTTGAGTCTGAAAATCTCAACTGGGTCACGTCATTAACACCTTGTCAAGGATGCGTCAACGGGGATGGGCCTGTTTACTACTACGCAGTTTTGTCCGCGCAGTGGAACCTGCTTACCACTGTATCTTACGTTTCTCTGATGAACGTACTGGATATCATACATGATTTTACATTGCTTTATTGTTAAGTAATGTTTCCGAAAAAGCATGTGTACTTACAACAGTCAAATTAGTCTGTTACTAAAATGTAATCACAGTGATCATGATCTGAAAGTGTGCTTGCACAGACTGCATGGCAGTGACATAGGGGAAGACAGGTTCGTGCGATACCTCCGTGTTCGCATGTGTGAAGTCAGAGTATAGTAAACCATGCGCTTAATAAAGTTTCTTTCGCTGAAAATTTTAAGATTTTCTTTTTTGAGATTTCTTTGCTAATGGAAATGGACTAATATCAAGACACATGTGTGATCTATGTGTACCAAGGTCACGATCATACACAGGACAATATTACTTGGATTTTTCTCTTTTTTTCATAAATCTGACATAGATGAGTCCATTAGAATAGACAACATCTCATGTATGAATTGCAGGTTTCCAGGTCACAATGGACAAAACATCTACATGAATGACACATTTTGTGCGCGCATGTGTGTGAGTGCGTGTATCCACATTTGGTGATATTTTGCTTACAAATTCAACATGTTTTGCCTCTCTCTCTCTCTCTCTCTCTCTCTCTCCTCTCTCTCTCTCTCTCTCTCTCTCTCTCTCTCTCACACACAGTTGTTTGAAATCCCCCGAGGAAAGAAGATAATTGAAATAAATAAAATGAAGTAATAAGACAGTTCATAATTAGATGAATAAATGAATAAACAAACATGAATCGATAAATGGGTGATGGAGTCTCCCCGTCGGTCCGAGAGATGAGTAGGCAGGCAGGCTTATCTGTTGGTGTGTGTCCTCGTATGGGAGAAGAGGCCGATTCTGGATGCGCAGCACTTCCCACAGGTGTTGCAAGCGAAAACGTCACCAGAAGTTGAGCCCTGCTTCCTTCGCTCACGCTTCTCCTTAATGGCCAGCATTCTCTTGTTTTCAAACGTCTTTATGCCACTAGAGCACAGCATCCTCCAGCGACAGCGGTCAAGGGCATCAGTTTCCCAGGAAGCGATGTCTGTGTCACAGGCTTTGAGGTTTGTCTTCAAGGTATCCTTGAAGCGCTTGCAGGGTCTTCCTAGTTCACGGTGGTCTTCCTTCAGCTGTCCATACAAAAAGCATCTTCGGGATCCTGCTGTCTGTCATGCGGACAATGTGTACTGTCCAGCGTAGCTGGCACTGGATCAGCAGGCTTTCGATGCTGGTCAGGACGCTCCTCTCTAGGACCTGGAGGTTGGAGACCCTGTCTTGCCACTTTATGCGAGGATCTTTCGTAGGCATCTCTGGTGAAGCTGCTCAAGTTGTTGAATGTGACGGCATACGTCGTCCATGTTTCACAGAAGTACAACAAGGTTGTCAGCACAACAGCTCTATAGGTTTTCATCTTGGTGCTGAGCCTGATGCCTCTGCTGTTCCACAGCCTGTTGTTGAATCAACCAGAGGCGGAGCTGGCCTTGGCGATGTGCAGCGTCACTTCTGCATCAAGGGCTCCGTTGCTGCATAGGGTGCTGTCCAGGTAGCAAAACTTGTCAACCGACTTGATCTCTGTGTCATTGGTCTTGATTGCAGGTGGGGGGGAGCACTGGCGTTCTGTGAGCCAGCCGGTTGGTACATGGACTCCGTCTTGCTGACGCTGATGGTGAGTCCAAAGCGCCTGCAGGACGTTGAGAACCTGTCCATAATGAACTGCATGTCCTCATGGGTGTGTGCAGCAAGCGCACAGTCATCAGCGAAAAGGAACTCTCTCATCAGTGCCACAAACACCTGGACCTGGCTGGAGTCGTCACAAGTTTGAAAAGTTTGCCATCTGTGCGAAACTGAATGTAGATGCCCCGGTCACAGTCTTGGAAGGCGTCAATCAGCATGGCAGAGAAGAGAATGGAGAACAGTGTGGGTGCCAAACGCAGCCCTGCTTCACTTAATTTACCACAGGGAACGGATCCGACATGTCAGTATTTTCCTGTACTCTCACTTGCATGCCATCGTGGAAAGGACGCAATCAGCTGGATTAGGCTCTCTGGGCAGCTGAACTTTAGGAGGATCTTCCACAGACCATGGCGGTTCACCGTGTCAAAGGCCTTAGTCAGGTCTACAAAGACCATGTGGAGCTCCTTGTTCTGCTCACAGCACTTCTCTTGCATCTGGCGTACAGCAGACACCATGTCACATGTTCCCCTGCCTGAGCGGAAGCCGCACTGTGCTTGAGGGATGACTGTGTTGGAGACATGGTCAACCAGTCTGTTCAGTATGATGCGGGTGAAGATCTTGCCGGCGATGCAGAGGAGAGAGATTCCACGGTGATTATCGCAGGATGTTTTGTCTCCCTTCCGTTTGTAAATGTGGACAATAGAAGCATCCTTGAAATCCTGGGGGGACTTCCCCTCTCTCCCAGATAGACTGGAACAGGGCGGTCAGCTTGTCTGTCAGCACCTCGCCTCCATACTTGTAGATGTTAGCCTGGATTCCATCCACTCCTGGCGCTTTTCCTGACGTTGTCAGCTTCAGGGCCTTCTGGGTCTCGACCTTGGTGGGAGGGGCAGCTAGCTAGTCATTGATTGGTCAGATACGGACGAGTTCCTGTTGAGGGTGTTGAGGTGCTCTGCCCAGCGGGCAAGGATTTCTTTATTGTCTGTCAGGAGGGTGGTCTGGTCCAAGGCTCGGACAGGGGTTGATCCTGTGAATCTCAGCCCATACACAGCTTGGAGACCATCATGGAAGGTCTTCATGTCGTGAGCATCAGCAGCGGACTGAAGCTCTTCAGACTTTCAATCCCACCAGGTGTTCTTCATCTCATGCAGCCTCTTCTGTACGAGTTGATTGGTTTGCAAGAGCTGGTTCTCCTTCCTCTGGCAGTCTTTGTCGGAAATGTGATCCTGATGCCGTATATGCAGTGTGTTCAGGAGCTTGGAGATTCCAGAGTCGTTCTTGTCAAACAGTCTTTGTGGCTCCTCTGTACAAAGCCGAGTGTGTCAGATGCTGCTGTGTACACAGCATCTCTAAAGGTGCTCCATACCTCTTCTACATCAGTCGATGCAGGAATTCTTGGAGAGCTACTTGGATTTGCTGCTGCAGCACGTCCTTGGTGATAGGGAGGTGGTGGATGTTCACCTTCCTAGGGGGTTTCTGCCTGGCTGGTTGGAGCTTGCGTGCAAGTCTGATGTTCATCTTGCTGCGTACCAGGCGGGTCCGACCAACAGACTGCTCCTGTCATGCAGAGTGTAGTGGAAACATCACCTCTGCTCCCCTCTGCCGGACAATCACATAGTCCAGCATGTGCCATTGCTTGGAGCGGGGGTGCATCCATGTGTTCTTGTACTTGTCCGCTTGTTGGGAGAGGGTGTTGGTGATGGTCAGTCCATGCTGCGCGCAGAGCGAGAGCAAAAGCAGGCCGTTGGAGTTGCACTTGCCAGTGCCGTGTTGTCTAGGACTTTTGTCCTCGAGAAGAAGTCCACGCCGACGCGGGCATTGAAGTGATCCTTGGACAGCTTCAGACGCAGGGTCATCAGCCTGTCGTTTATCCCATGTGGAAGGCTATCAAGCTGTCGTGCAAGTTTGGTTCGTATGGCAAAGCCCACGCCTGAGGTTCTTGGGGTGCCATCTGGCTTCCCAGCGCAGTAGAAGGTGTAGCCCCCTCCAACTTCCTCCAGCTGGGTTTCACCAGCAAACCTGGTTTCGCTCAGAGTTATGTCCACCTGGTAGCGATCAAGCATTTCTAGCAATGAGCGCTGTGCGTCCTTTCTGGTCTGTCGTCTCTGTCAAGAGGGTGCGAACATTCCAGGCACCCAGAAGTCAGGGCATGACTCCTGGTTCTTTTCTTTTGTTGTTTTCGACCGCTAGTGTTGGATGTCCAAGTAGGTGCGGTTTCCTACTAGGTACTACGTGAGGCAGGCTTTGTTTGGGATCCTTTTATATCCCCTTCCCCATATGGGGAGAGCAGTGCTGTCCCCTATAAAGGGCTGCTCTGACACTGTGGGAGGATACGGGCGTCGCATCTGCCCCAATCTACGGCGGACGACATCACCACACAGCCGCCTGCATGCAGAGTTGTGACTAGGAACTGCCAGCAGCATCCTCTGCCTGTTCCCCCGTTACCGCTTCTCCATCGCCGCAGGGCTTTGGAAAGCTTGTGGTTGAAGGGCTAGCTCGTCGTTCGACATTAGCCTGGTTGCCTGACCAGCACAGGTGACTTTTTTTTTTTTTAGTGAGGAGGAGTTGTACAGTCCCTTCCCCACTCTCTCGCCTACCGACGCTCACAGTCCCAAGGTGCAGATACTGCCACGTGAAGGACGGCCTCGGCAGGTGCAGGTTTTTTCTTCGGAGCTCCTAGGGGACTTCCAGCCAAGGATAAGAGTTCCACCTGCCCTTTGGTCATCCTCTTCCGCCTTCACAGCCGTTGGGAAAGGTTTCTCCTCCGCCTGGTCCGTCGTTGGGAGACTTCACATGCGTCAGGTTAGTACTGGGTTACATGGTACCAGTAGCAAGGGCTACTGGGTAACCTAACAAAACTAAATATGAAATAACAGATTGATAAGTAAATTGATAGATAAATAAAATAGAAAAAATAAATAAACAAACAAAATAAATAAATGTTTTTAGAAAACAGACGATGGCTTGTCGTCAGTTCAGATCACGCAAGTGCCTTGATGACCGTCTGTTTCCATTTACATACAAATACTTAAGAAAGTTTAATATTGTAATTTCTTCAGTAAAAATATTTTTCAAAGCGCATGGTTCACCATACTTGCACACCGCATTTGCGAAGGCATCTTGTGAACCTGTCTTCAAACCGGCGCTTTCATGGTGTCTGTCTAGACACAATTATTAACAAGATACTGTTAAATACGTTTCAGTAACTGTTTCAATTGACAGTTAAAAGTATGTTTATTATTCGGAATCACTGCCAACAAATCAACGTAAAAATATTCACTACGGTCACGGAAGTACGAAACAGGTTTCACTGCATGGAGTGAGAAAATAGCGGGAAGGAATCAGACCTGCCCACAGCGCCCGACTTGACAAGGCGCGAATGACATGCAGCGGCCAGCAAAAAAGTATGGTGTGCTATTTCTTCCATCTCAGCCTGTTTATTTTTCTTTATTCAGTTTTCCTGATCTTATCTGACATTCGATTATATTCGATTTTTTTACAGGTGATAGAGCGAAAATCCTGAACACGTAGAGCCAGAAAAACCTTTTCTTGCAATTTTTTAGGTTCGGACACTCACAAAATTCTCACAGAATTACTAAACTAGATAGTATATAAGTTAAATGACCTAGATGAAATAAGAATGAATAAGGGATACGCTCAGCTAGCCAACGCGCACCCACACAATTGCCGACACCGACACAAGCGTGAAAATGAAAACACACAGACACACACACACAGACACACAAAGACACACAGAGAGAGAGAGAGAGCGTACATGCGACTATGTGTAGTCTCACAGAAACGAAGGCCCCATACCATATATAAAGGCACACGAATTCCTGCACACAAATTCACACTCACAGAGGAAGAGAACGCATTTGATATCATTTCTTATGTGTTACTTGTAATGGTTTATTTTTTATAATATCCTTTCCCAACCCCCACTTCCCCTATTTCTTCCATTTTTTTCTGGAGGCAGGATGTAAAAAAGCTGTATAAGCATATTCTTTTACCCTCAATAAAATCATTTTGACGACTTGACACACACGTGTACATGACAGAACTATGAGAATGAGACAAGCAGATAAGGGTGGAGCTATAGTCGTCCCAGGACACCAAAGATTATATTGATGAAGCTTCAATTCAACTTCACAATACAGAACATTTTTATAATTACAACTGAAGTGAACAAAGATCCCACAGTACGCAATAGCCATAACAATCCAATAAATCTTCTAAAATATCTCTAAATAAAAACCACATCGAAACACGTTCAAATAGCACTCACAGAAACAGTAAGACTGACCTCCACCAGTTTTAACAACTCTGCCAAAGATTCACAAAACTCTCTTAACTCCCTGAACTCCATAGTTTCTCGTGTTGGAGACGCCCAACTAAAACAACATTATCGAGAACTTAATACGGACCGGCTGGGTACAAAGTTTCGTGTTGAACTTCCAGCCCTGTCAAGTTCCCACCCGTATGCTTTCAAGTCATAAATTCTGGAAAAATATTTTTAGATGACTATTTTCAATTGTAGACTGACACAGAGGACGACTTTAAGAGACGTTCTGCCATTACATCAACAGCGCCCACACGTACAACAAATTTCCGTACTCTATTCTCCCACTGAAATCCCTATCTTTACACCACCATAAAGTAGCTGCATGATTTCCTAGAAAACCGACACGAACCACAAGCCCACAGGACTCCCATGCCTATCTCCACGTAATTCCCTCCACCCCAGTCACTGTAAGAAAAACATCCCAGTCTATTCATTCGAGCACGTCGCCTCTGCTCCCTGCCTTCTGGCTTTGAAATCAGATGCAAAGAAATTGTTTATTTTCTCACCCAGAGAGGATACCCTTCCAGACTTAGACAGACAGCTATGGACAAGGTTAAGGCAACACAACGTATCGAACTCTTGAAAACAACCAAAATCAGTACAAGGTATAATCTCCTTTATCATTACCAACCATCCCTCTAACTCACCTCTACGCCAATGGCCACAAGAACACCACAGCCTTTTACGCACCAGTTTTACACACGAGAAAACTGTGGTTGGGAAACAAACGCAAAAACACTCTCAAAACACCCTCACCCCTATCAACTCTCCCTTCCACCACGTCTGCTAACCAGCAGCCCGCAGCTGATAAATGTGATATATCTATGTGTTATTAAAAAACATTGATAAACGCCTCCCAGTTTCACAGTGATGTGATGGAGAAACCTCCAATATTGTTTTACCTTTTCTCATGTCAAAACTAACCATACCCAATTCGTGAGGGAAACCAAAACACCCTCATGATTGTACCTCCATAGGGGTCACCTAACTAAAACATTGCAAACAAATATCACACATTTCAATTGTCCGTTCCGCGCCGTCTGCCATGTGCAACAGCGGGAGTGCCCTTGATAGTCTTGAACGGGAATTCTTGTCCCCTTTTCTCACCGCGAGGGCCCCTGTAATAGACAGGGAATGCCGTCCGTCACCGCCTCTGCTAACCGCGGTGCACACGTGACCCCCGATACGGGAATCCCCCACCACTGCTGTAGCTGTCACGCCGCTCGGGTGAAGACCGGATATTGCAGGCACAGGAAGGCGTTCACCCTCCTCCACCAGCCGCTATGGATTCCTGCAACTGACTGCCCTCTGCAGTGGCTGGTGTGACATCCACACCAACACATGAGTACCGTGTCCGGATCCAGTACCCCGCCACGTTGATATTGGCCTCCAGCACGGTTGGGTGATAGCACATGTCGTTTTCTGCCCGTGTCATTGACAAACGCGTTGTTGTGCTGCTGCTCTGTGCTGTTTAGTGACTTTCGCTGTCACCTCGGAATACGTGCGAGATCTGAAAGAGCGCGGAGAGACAGAGAGGGGGCGGGGTGGTGGGGGAGGGAGGAGGTTGGATGGGGGGGGGGGCACAGACACAAACTGTCAGATGGAACTCTTTTAAATCAAACTGATTTAAATCACTTATCTTGTTGGATGCCCATTATCCACAATAAATCAGAAGGCATTTTCCATGACCAGTATTTTTGGTACTAAAGGAGAAACAAACATTATTGTTAAGTCAACAGATTTGTAAAATGTATATATAAAAAAAGATTTTAAAAATTTATGCAATTTCATTGGTGTTGGGTAAGGTGACGGCATAGCATGGTGATTGGTTAATCTTTTATTATCTGGTTGGACGTTTGACTATCTGTCGTTCTTTCAGGGTGTGAGACGTGAACCTGACAGAAGCCAGAGGGCCGCTACCCTCCCCACGCTTCCCTTGTTTGTATCCGAACATTGCGGCGTGTCTGGCACCTTCTGGCCAAGCCAAATTCACGTGATTGAACTGACATTTGAACAGCTTCCATTTGGAGCCGTCGATCAACGGCATCAGTCGACTGGTGGGAATTTATGATGCTTCGGAAAAGTTTGGCAAGTGGGTGATTTCCCTAAGATTATAATCTGTGTTTGTGTGTGTGTGCGTGAGCGTGCTGGTGATTGTCTGTCCTTCAATGTCTGTCTTGTCTGTGTCAGTGTGTGTATTGTGTGTGTCCTGTGATTGTGGCATACGAGGCGAGTATGCGTGCGTGCGTGATGGGTCGTGTGAGCAACATGTGTGGCCGTGCGTGCGTGTGAGAGTGTTGTGTTTTGTGTGGTGCGGAGTGGGAAAAGGGTTGGGAGCGTATGTGCCTTTGATGGCAGGGGATGTGTCCCTTGTTCAATTTGTATGATTCATTATTTTCTTACTTCTTCTTTTTCTTGCTCCCTTTTATGGACTCGAAGCTAACAAATAAAAACTTTGTCGTTGTCATTGTCTATCCAGGGAGGGTTTTGCAGACCCCACTTTCGTCATATTTTTGTCGGATCTCCCCACTTATTTCAAGCGCGAATCGCGTACACTTGCCGTTTTTTCCAGGTCAACGAAAGCTAAAATTTCGTGGTGGAAAACGCTGTTCTGACGATAGGATTTTGAACAAGTTCCGGTGAGTACGTTTTGCAAGTTTTTACAAGCTATAATTTGTTTTTATAATTACACCAATAAGTTGCTTTAAATCTGCGAGCGTGTATTTTGTGCAATTTCTGTCCACATTAAGTATTCGAACTGATCTGTTATCAGCTTCGACTTTGGAGAGACCTGACACACCAAATATCCAATTTGCAGCATACAGTTTTATCTTATCAGGCACGCATATTTTTTTCATGTCTTTCGTGATGTTCAGGAAGGAAGAAAACGTTGTTTTAGACAACTGTCAAACGTGATTCAGTTACATATATTCGAGATCATTCAAGGCAAAGGTTCATGGATTACTGATCTCTGCTTTCTTGTTCATTTTAACGTCCAGTATCTCGATGGGAGTAATCTAAAACTTCTTTTCCTTCTTCTTTTTTGTTGGTAATAAACAACCGTGTTGTTTTTTTTTTGCATCTTTAAAATGTTGTAGATGTCTTGACTCTGAAAACCTTTTGACGGCATAGTTTTTGTTGTTGGTCTATGCAACAGAAAATGTTATGAACAAACTCCTGCCGAAAAATTCTCCGAAGAAGGCAGTGCAAACCCAGAATAGCTAGTTACGGTGGTTGGATGCCCATGGAGTCATTTGACCTATTTCTCGCCTGCAAGCGACGAAAAGTCCCCGAACAAAAGCGGGCCTGCACACCATCCCTAAAAAAAGTAAATTCCTTTCTGTCTCGGTCTCTTCTTCTTCTTCTTCTTCTTCTTCTTCTTCTCTCCCCTCTCTCTCTCTCTCCCCTTCTCTCTCTCTCTTTATGTGTGTGCTATTTGTAATAGATGTAGATTAGCAAGGACATTTGGAAGAATAGGCTATGCCAAAATCTTAACCTTGAATAAAAACGTTTTGAGTTCTGATTTTCTGAGTTCTCTCTTAATGTCACCTCCACCCACCCAACCTTTCTCATTATAATGTGGCCGAAAGCCGATGGACTGGCCGAGTTCTCTCTCTCTCTCTCTTTCTCTCTGTCTCTCTCGCTGTAATGCAACACTCAAGACACTCAGATCTTTCCCCACCCCTCTTGCGACAAATCGGTGGTAGAATGTGTGTGTGTGTGTTGTGTGTGTGTGTGTGTGTGTGTGTGTTGGGTAGGGGTGCGACGTATGTATCAGGGGTGCTTTGTGCGTGTACGAGTGCATCGTATGTATGTTGGTATGAGGACGTGATTGTGTGTATGTGGGTTTTGCGCACGTGCGTATGTGTGTGTTGGGGGTGGTGTGTGTGTGGTGTGTGTGTGTGTTGTGAGTATTGTGGGAGCGACGGTATTAGGAACGTGTGTGTGCGGTTAAATCACGCATGCATGCGTGTTTTTGTGTGTGGTGTGGTGCGTGCGTGTGTGTGTGTGTGTGTGTGTGTGGTGTACACTTTTTTTCATATTCATTTATTATGTATTTATCATTATTCATGTTTGGTTGTTGTTTCTTCTTCTTAATGTTTGTGATTTGTTTTTTTTGTGTGTGTGTTTTGTGGTGTGTGTGTGTGTGTGTGTGTGACTTTATGTGTAATGTTGGGCCTGTGAACATTGTACTTTCGTATCTGTGAGACTGCATGTTTGTTGCATATCTGTTGCGCTCGCGCTGGGGGTGCGTTATTGACCCTTATTCTTATATTTCTTTATCTATTTAATTTTATCATTATGGTTGTTGTTTTTCCTCTTTTTTTTTTCCCTTAATTTATGTGATTTTTTTTTCTATTCATTTATTGATTTATGATTTATTTTTTTTACTTTTTTGTTTACCACTATAATTTATCAGTTTCATTAATTGAGTACTTATCTGTTTATTCAATGTTTTATCTTATTTATTTTCTTATTTTCTCTCAAGGCCCTAAGTGCGTTGTGTTTACGCTGCTGGTCATGCATCAACATAGCAGATGTGGTTGTCGCATATGTATCCATTTGTCCGAATGCGAGTGACGCCTCCTTGAGGGGAACAGAACTGAACTGCTCACGCACACACACACCACACACACAGACACACACACACACACACATCATGGTATGAAAATAAGACTTGTAAAAGTTTCTGTTATCGAATCAATATAGTGTCATGGCGAGCTTCCTATGTGTCTGTCAATTTATTTAAAAAAAAAAAAAGCCTCGGTCTGTGTCAGATATTGCAGTAATACAATTCCTGGGCCTTTCACGTCTACCGGCAACAACATGGATGTGGTTTTCAAGTCAAAACTACCAGCGACCATATCCAGGATTTTCGGCAACCTACCGAAGTTACGATCCGTCCACAGGTCAGTTCTTTTCTGTTAAGAACGCGTCAGGCAGAAAAGGAATGTACAGATGTGGATGTAACAACTGTAGCCATTTTGTTGCAATGGTTACAGTTGTACTCTTTCTTATTGCAGCTGATTACCTGTAGTTTGTTCATGATGTTAGCGGTTGTGGTAGTGTAGTCTTTAGATGAAAAACAATTCAGTAATGCTATAATGATACTACTACTACTACTACTACACTACTGCACTACTACTACTAATGATGATAACAGTAACTTCCTTTGGCAGATAAGGGTTCTGCTTCCTCCAGAAAATGCTGTTCTGGTGATATTCAACATCCAGGACAGCCATATCTTCCTCACCTCTCGCCACCTCTTCTTCAACAGGTTCTCCTTGTTGTCAAAATCGCATCATCTAAAGTGGACTTCTCTTTAACTCCCTGAGAAGTCGTGCCTGGTCAAAATTATAGGGAAACAGGAGTGACGAGTTCAAATAGAAAAAAGTCGCAATGTCAACGTCTTGGGTTTAGTATTTAGTTTGTTGTCAGAGAGATAAGAATATGGAGATTTTTGTGTTTTTCGATATGGTTTGCACAGAGAAGACAAGATAAAATTGATCTTTTGTTAAAAGGATCAGAAGAATCACATCACCTGATCTATGCAATGAAATTACACTAGCTTGCTTGAATTCTCAAGGAAAAATTTCTTATCAGTACACAAACCATAAAGATATGTCAGCGTTTTAACATAACAGGGGAAGAAGGCTTTCATATCTGTCCACCAAAAATGTCCAAATTAATATGCCAACCTTTTTCATTTGTGATTAACTTTTACTTACATCCAAAACCGTCATGGACTGAAGACTAAAAGTAACACTAATTTTGGTTTGAATCAACGTACTGTTTCATTTAAAATACAGAGGTGTGTGTGTGTGTGTTGGAGCTCATGTGCGTTTATATGTATTTGACTGTGCTTTCATATCTGTGAAACTGCATGTTTTTGACTGTGCTTTCCTATCTGTGAAACTGCATGTTCGGTGCATATCTGTTATGCATGTGTGGGTTGTATATGTGAATGTGTGTCTTCATGTTTTACATCTATTTTGTTTATTTATCATCATTGTTATCTTATTTATTTTATTTATTTTTACATTATAGTTATTTATTTATCTATTTACTTATTTTGTGTAAGCTTATCTATTATTTATTCACCTTTTTTTTCCCCTCAAGAGCCTGACTAAGCGCGTTGGGTTACGCTGCTGGTCAGGCATCTGCTTGGCAGATGTGGTGTTAGCGTATATGGATTTGTCCGAACGCAGTGACGCCTCCTTGAGCTACTGAACTGAAACTGAAACTGATTTGTATTTGGCTGTTCCAAATTGGAGAACTAACATTTTTTGGAAATAGTTACATTTGGAGTTACGTTTCATGGCGTTCACTTTATTTATTTGTTTTGTAAATGTTCACTTTGACCCCAAGATCTTCAGATAATCTGTATTATGTATGTCAATGTCAACTTTTATTTGCTAGCCATGGTGGGTTTGTTTTCTTGTATAACCTTTTCCTTAATGAATAGTGCATGTTTGTTACATACAAAAGATAATGTATTCATTCAGATCTCAGCAGCTTCATCACGATCTCTTAACTGATAAAAGTACTAAAGGTGACTATGCCCAATAAGAGAGAAAATCATCATCTCTAAAGTTGATAAAAACTCTTATAAGATATAGTTTTATGTCCTACCTTAGCAATATAACACGGATTTTGAACCAGGTGAATTGGAAATGATTAAAAAAAATACATATATATATATATATATTAGCCAAATGGTAGAAACATTCATCAACAATGTATTGTTTTGTAGTTGCGTAAATGTATCTGTTAATTAGAGTAAGTGTGTTTTTCAGTATTGGTGTTGGTCAGTCAATAATTGTTCAAAGCCATGCGTGGAGTAGTTCTGATACCACTTTGAGTTCGGCTCGATTAAATCTATTATGAAATCGCCAATCGTTTCTTTATCAACTCATCCATACGAGAACAAAATGTATCCCCTATTCTATATTTTCTGGTAGATTTCTATATAAAAATCCTACTACAAGACTATTGTGTTGATTACTATTTCAGTTTCTACCCAAATTGATTTGAAATCATAAACCTCTGCAGAACTGTTTTTGATCTCTTACATTTTGATGGGTCTCCGTCGGTCCGACGGATGAGTAGGCAGGCAGGCTTATCTCTAGGTGTGTGTCCTCATAGGGAGATGAAGCCGATTCTGGATGCGCAGCACTTTCCCACAGGTGTTGCAAGGGAAAAACGTCTCCCCCGGTTTATTCGTCTCAATCCGAATGACTAGTGTCCAGACCGCCCACTCAAGATTTAGTGAGGGGGAAAAAATATCGACTGAGCCGTGATTCAATCCAGCGCACTCAGGTTCTCTCGTTTCCAAGGCGGACGCCGTTACCTCTAGACCATCTGTGTGGTGTGTGTGTGTGTGTGTGTGTGCATGCGTGTGCATGCGTGCGTGTGCGCATCATTATGTCTTTGTGTGAAAATACACCAACATTCATGTAGCTTTTTGTTGTTAATTTATTTTCTTTGTGTGGAGGTATATGTGTTTTTGTCATACCAATGCCATTTTCGGCCCTTTTTTTAGATCAAAGAAAGCAGTACGGTAAGTGTCACAAAACTCTCTTAATACAATAATAGTCTAGGGGTATTGTTTACACAAAAGAGCTTATGCAAAATTGTCCTAACAATTTTAGGGGTGGTTTACTTAACCTGTATTAATTTTACTTACTCCAGTACTAAATGAAAACGTGTAACAAGACAACATTTATACAAACACCTTTCAAAAAGGGTGAACCACACCAAATTTTAATCTTTAGACATTTATAAATCATTTCTTTTCTTTTAACCCTCCCCTTTTCCCAACATTTATAAAACAAATAAAAGTCTAGCGACTCAGGCCGCACTCATCATGGCCGACTAGTTAAGTTAATGTCCGGGGGGTAAAATCACAGGACTTATCTTCACGATGCGTCGCACGGTTGTCGAGTGTGAAGTACACATGCAGGTCGGTCCTCTCCAGTCAGCGAAACAGCCTCCCACGTCGTCCCTGGTTGTCCTTAAGTAGCGTTAACACAGTCCGCCCCCTCCAGCCACAGTCACGCCAGGTCATCAGATCAACCGCATCAGATCCACGGCGAACAGTCACACAGATCTGCAACCACCAGGTGCTTCCCCCATGTAGCCACCTAAATTTTTTAATTGACCCCATATGGACTGAACCAAAGTCGGCTCAGTCAACAAAAAGTGGGATATCAACAACCTACTAACAAAAATATTTCCAACATAATTCGTACTACCTGAACTCAACTTAAACCACGGTTAAACATAATGTTTTTCCCAGGCAGACAACTGGGCCACACTACACCCATTTATCATCATTTCTTTTACTAATATAACAAATATCTTTACTATAATGAACATACTATCAAATGTATTATCTCCATTACACCCCTAATCTCACCATTAATAATTATAACCCCATTATACCCAAGTCTTTCACATGCACCCACCATACATTCTCACAACAATAGAAATATCCTTACCAGGCTGTCTGGTGAGATTATCTACAGATCCACTACTCGACTCAGCAGAAGTCACGACTTCAAACGTCAGCAACTGAACTGGCTCCAAAACCAGTAACCTGTCGACCCGCACTCCAGCAACCAGAACTTGTACTGGGAAACTAACAGTCGACTACAACCTGGAACTAACACTCCAGAAGAAGGAATTTCGACTACATTGATTCTGCAGTCCCCTGACTTGGCCCACTCTAGACCAGTCAACAATAATACGAGATTAGCACTCAAGCTTAACCCAAGATCTTCAGGCAATCCCTGGATGGCTTGAAACTATAAACATAAATGACGAACTCCCGAACTATAAAAAAAACTCCTGTTCGATAAACAAGGCACTTCGCGCGACAGCAACAAATCACTTCCAGTACAGCACAAACCCACAAGAATCACCTAGCAACAAATCAACATGAAACCCAACTTTTACAGCACTAAATCCTTACAATAGAAAGAAGAAACGATGCCCTCTGACTAGCAACACAAGCTTTGGACTCCCCGCGATCCAAGGAAGAGAAGTGTCCCTCTCTCTCGAAGTTCAAAACCAGAAGCCCTCCACAAGTCCATCACAATGAACTCTCCCAGCAAGGGAAGACGGAACACACACAACAAACATGGTTCCACACTACAATTATAGATCAGAACCTACTGACACCCCTATGTAAACTCAATTATCGGATCTTCCATCTGACCTTTTCCCAACCTGCCGATCATACACTGACATGTGGACAGTTCCCCCTTGCTTATGATGAAACATCCGTTTCATTCCACACAGCAATTTCAACAGGTTATGAACAACAATTAGAACACCCGACTTTAAAAAATCAGCCCCAACGTTCTCCTTTTCCAGGAATCACTTGTACCGTAAAAGAGTACGGCTGCAACAACAAAGCCCACCTCATCAGGCAACTGTTTGAATGCTTGGCTTTGTGCAGAAGAAGCCAGTGGCTGATGATCAGTCTGCAACACAAAGTGTCGACCCATACAGGGTATGGCTCGAACTTGTCGACCGCCCATACAACAGCCAACACTCCTGTTCACTGTTGCCTAGTTTCGCTTGGCTGAGGTCAGTTTCCGACTGGCGTAGTGCACAGGTTGCCACAGTCCGTCGCCTTCCTGCAACAGAACAGCCCACCAGACCTTCGTTGGATTGCATCAGTCCGCAGGAAAAAGGAGCCTCCGAATCAGCCAGGCGGACAACTGGTTCACAGCAGAGACGTTCTTTGAGAGTCCGAAAAGCCTTCTCGCAACTCTCAGTCCACTGAACTTGATTCGGCTTTCCTTTCTTGGTCAAATCAGACAAAGGAGCGGCCAAAGTGGAAAAATTCGGCACGAACCTCCTATAGTAACCCGACAATCCCAGGAACGAACGAACTTCTTTCTTTGTAGCTGGTCTGGAAGCATCTCTTATCTTGGGCAACTTTGTCCTCGGTAGGTCGCATTCTGCCCTGTCCTACCACATGTCCCAAGAACTCGAGCTCCTCGAACCCAATGAAACACTTTGAAGGACGCACCGACAAGTTTGCCTCGTCCAACCTGCCGAACAAAGCTTCAAGAGCCTGTACATGTTGCTCCCAAGTGTCAGTGGCCACAATGACATCGTCCATGAAATTCTGCACATCGTCATGGACCAAAGGTCCCAAAAGTCACCTCATCACCTGACTAAAAACAGCCACTGCATTTTGGAGACCAAACGGCATGACAGTCCACTGGAATTGTCCCGAAGGAGTGGAAAAAGCAGTTTTGGGTCTGTCCTCAACCTTCACTGGTACTTGCCAGTACCCCTTGGACAAATCTATCTTGGACAGATACCTAGATTTGCTCAGACGACAGAAAAGAAATTCTGGGTCAGGGAGAGGTTCCGCATCGAACTCCGTCACCCCATTCAACTTTCGATAGTCCCACGCAAACCGGACCCTTCCATCCTTTTTTGCTACCAATACGATAGGCGAGTTGTAGGGAGAGCAAGCTGGTTCAATGACTCCCAGCTTCACCATATCCTGCACCTCCTTCCGGACAACAGCCAGTTTGGCATGAGGTAGAGGATACTGTTTAACCCCGACTGGAGTAGCCTCCCTGAGAAGTAACTCGCATTCGCCTAAGTCAGTTTTCAGCGGAAGATCAGTCACAACTCGAGCTCGCTTCTCAATCACTTGAGCAGCTTCTCTGCGCAGCTGTTAGAGTTGGACCATAGCAGACATCTCCAGTACTTTCTTCAGCGTCCAGTGGACATAGCGGAAGTTTTTGAGTTGATTTCTGGGAAACCCCCTCATCCATCACGACTGCAACATGAACGGCGGAAACTGATTTCGACTCTCCTGCCCTCTCCAAGTACTGCTTCAAACAGATTGGCATGATACAGCCTCAACTGCCCTTCCACCTCAATCTGGTAATCAGCCTCGCCAACCCTCTCTACTACGGTGTATGGCCCTTGCCAGCTTACCTGCAGTTTATTGTGCTTGGCCGACAACAACAGCAGAACTTGGTCCCCTGGCTTGAAAGTACGTGGCTTCGCCTTGCGGTAAAAAATACCGAGCGTAACGACTCGATGACTTCCCCAGATTGTCCCGAGCCAAAGCACAAGTCTCCTCAAGACGGTTTCGGAGATCAACAGCATACTGGGCAGTGGTTGCCTCCTCATCAGTCCAAGCTTGCCCTGAGCACTGCAAGAGGCCCTCTCACTGTACGGCCGTACAGGAGCTCAAAGGGGGAAAATCCCCAACTCTCCTGGGGAGCCTCCCGGTATGCAAACAGAAGCGCTGGAAGAAAACGGTCCCACAGTCTTGGTTGCTCCTGGCACAATTTCTTTAGCATGGACTTGAGTGTGCCGTTGAACCTTTCGACCAGTCCATTGGACTGAGCATGATACGGCGTCGTGGTCAAACCCCGGATTGAGAGTAGGCAATTCACCTGTCTCATCACCTCACTGGTAAATTGCGTACCCCGATCCCGTCAGAACTTCAGAGGGTATCCCTACACGTGACCAGATCTCGAACAATGCTCCGCCACCCGCTCTGCCTCAATGCCTTTCAATGGAACTACCTCTGGGTACCTAGTGGGCATAGTCGACCACTGTAAGTATATAGCGATTCCCCACTCTCTGAAGCTGGAAGGATGGGCCCTACCAAATCAATGCCTACCCGGCGGAATGGGGTATCGATCAACGGCATCCGGACCAAAGGCACCTTCTTGGTCCGCCCCTTCGGTGTCGCCTTCTGACATAGATCACACGACATACAGAACCTCCTCACCTCTGTGCAGAGTCCCGGCCAGAAAAACTGCTGCCAGATCCGCTCCAGGGTTTTCTTAGATCCAAGATGTCCTCCCATCAACGATTCATGTGCCAACCTCAGTAGTTCTTGTCTGTACTTTGCTGGTACCACTACTTGTTTATAAGTACCCCTCTTTTCCGGAGTACTGGCGGTATAAAATTCCCTTTTTCTCAAGGAACTGCACTTTCCCTGATTTCCCTGACCGTCGAACGTTTTTTCCTTCCGCTAACTCACGGAACTTGTCCAGTCTGCGCCACCCTCAGGTCCTCTGGTGTAACTTCTCCAACCTCTCCTGTGGTAGGCTTCAGAGCCTTGAAAGGTTTACTGTCCCCTCTTGACCTGAGCCCGAGTAAACAACAGCCACACCTTCCTCCTTGGCCTTGTAGACCGGTATCTCAAGTTCAACCCCATCTTTCAAAACAGCTTTGTTCCCAATGAGTAAATCAAAAACTGGGTTACTCATCAAAATGGCTTTGGTCGTCCCTGTAAAGAAAGGAGTCTGAACATCAATCCATGCAACAGGTAGTAGATTTCCCTTACTGGAATCCACCAAAGTCACTGGCAAGAGCTCTCCGGTGCGCTGTCCTTTTGTTACCAGATCTTCACGAACAACAAAAAGCTCTGCTCCAGTATCCCGCAATGCTCTGACAGAATGTTCACCCACCTTCGCCTGAACTTGCCCGACAAAAGGCCTTTACCGAGCAGTTAGAGCACAACTCCTCTACCTTGTCCCGAGTCGGCTTAATCTGCAAAGAAGTCACAACAGCCCCGACTCCACTCTTTTCCTTCTTCCATTGTCTACAATCTGCTTTCCGGTGTCCCTTTTTCTTACAAAAGAAACAGACCAACTCCTTGACCTCCTGGACAGGTTGACCCGGACTCCGCCTGAAGAGCTCAGCTGGTTATGAGGTACACCCTCTTGCTTAGATCCTTTCCCACATCGACGCGCCCTCGGTGTACGCCCTCGGCCAGATCTGCGGCCTCCTGGGCATTTTTCGGCTGTCTCTCTCTGATGAAAGTAGCCAACTCGGATGACACTCCCGCCCAACAGCTGCCTCCATAAGCAAGAGATCCCTTAACTCCTCAAAAGTAGCACCCTTTCCTGACATTTCCAGCCAGCGAGTTAGCCACAACTGGAGTTTCGCGACATGCCTACGGAAAGAATCGGCCTGCTCCTTCTTTGCTGCCCAAAATTTCCTCCGGTAGGAATCTGCAGAAATCTGAAACCTCAACAACAAAGCAGATTTCAAATCATCATATTTATCCACCTCCTCCTCCGTCAGACCCTGTATACACTTCCCGTGCCCTCCCCTTCAACACGCTCACACGTCTCATAAAATCAGCACTCATCTCTTTCTTGAGGAGTGTGGCTGCTGTCAGTTGGTTATATTCTGAGAGAACAAAGCCAACCAAGTGAAAACCATAGAGGCTGTGTCCCTGCAAAGGTGGGATTTAAATGTAATTTACTACGACATTTGCTCTCTGGCTTCCTACCCGAGACAGTCATGTTTTTAGCTGTCAAGTATTTACAAATTTTGAAAAGTTAATGTTAAAACATATTATTCGTCTCTTGTATACTCTTAATTGAGTATAAAAAGCACTCATAGCACGCATGTACACAAATGCACATGGTAAACTGAAAACCCGGATAGTTAAATATATTCTGCTCTAAGTATATATCAGTAAAACCATGTCTGTCTGTCTGACATAATATGTTGGTGAACAGCCTTGCTACAAGATCTCAGGAGAGACAGGCAGGCAGGCAGGCAGACAGACAAACAGGACAGACAGATCTGTCTGTCTCTCCAGAGATCTTGTAGCAAGCTGTTCACCAAAGTATTTATATATAATCGAAACTTTTTTAACTTGGGGAAGAGAGAGAGAGAGAGAGAGAGGAGAGAGAGAGAGAGAGAGAGAGTTGCCTTAAGAATGTGAGGTGTAGGAATGATCACATAATTTGTTTTGGTGATTTCGTTCACCTTTTCAAAATGAGGAATTTTCTGATGTAATGATGAATGATGCATAACCGCAATGTAATGGTGCAAACTGTGCACTGCAGTGTGGAATGAATGATGTAACAGGAACAGTTAGATAAGTGGGATGGGTGGGGACTTTTTTTTTCTAAACAGAATGTTTTTATGCACTTGTAAATATATTTCATTTCTCCAATAGGAGATGTTTCATTTCTCCAATAGACTGTCAAGTCTTTTGCTTTTCGTAGTCATCCGATGAAGTATGACAATAATCATTGTTTGGTGGTGTTTTGCTTTTATGTTGTTGTTGTTTTTTAAACTTTATTTTTAACTTGTTTTTATTCAGTTCACAAGTACAAGGTGGTAAACAATCACATTCATTTGTCTTTTTTAAGAAAAAAAAAGGTACTACAACATATAAAAAAAAGGGAGTAATGCAAATGCATATAAGTCATGAATGGAGAAAGATAATCAAACATCAACAGTCAAAACATGAACAGACTGAAAAAAATATTTTAATTTTTTTTTTTTAAATAAAAAGAAAAATAAACAGAAAAAAAGTTTAAACAGTTGGAGTATTTCATGAATGAGTGGAACTCAGTTACACAAAATAGGTTAACATACTGATTGCAGTTATAACACTTCATTTTCAGTGGAAGATGGGGCCTTGAGGATATGTTATTGCAAGGTTTAAAAAACAACAACAAAAAACAAAAAAAACACCACCGTTTCGCTAACACCATCGCTAGCATACACATGCATATACATATACACACATATGTGAAAATATACATCAGCAGCAAAGATTCTTTGACAGGCAGCCGAGTGGATTACTCCAAGAACATTAGTTTATATGGTATCCATGTGTTCTGAAAATCAGAAAACCGTAAATTTATTAGTGCTATATATATTCTTCTGTTTTGTACCTGTGTTTAAGCTTACTAAGAAATGTTCCCAAAAGTGGATAAGTTTTGTTCATTTTACACTGATATACATAATGCTTTGCCAATAAAAGTATTAAGTAAAAAGTGGCATCAGTATGTATATGTCGATCAACTGCAAGGATAATAAGGCTTTTTGTTAACTGCGTATTGTGAATATTCATACATTTTTCATTCACCACTGCGATAAAATCATGCCAGAATTTTTTTTTTTTTTTTTTTTCTGGGCAATTCCAAATTCTGTCTGTCTGACATAATATGTTGGTGAACAGCCTTGCTACAAGATCTCAGGAGAGACAGGCAGGCAGGCAGGCAGACAGACAGACAGGCAGACAGATCTGTCTGTCTGTCTGTCCGTCTCTCCAGAGATCTTGTAGCAAGCTGTTCACCAAAATATTTATATATAATCGAAACTTGTTTTAACTTGGGGAAGAAAGAGAGGAGAGAGAGAGAGAGAGAGAGAGAGAGAGAGTTGCCTTAAGAATGTGAGGTGTAGGAATGATCACATAATTTGTTTTGGTGATTTCGTTTCACCTTTTCAAAATGAGGAATTTTCTGATGTAAAGATGAATGATGCATAACCGCAATGTAATGGTGCAAACTGTGCACTGCAGTGTGGAATGAATGATGTAACAGGGAACAGTTAGATAAGTGGGATGGGTGGGGACTTTTTTTTTTCTAAACAGAATGTTTTTATGCACTTGTAAATATATTTCATTTCTCCAATAGGAGATGTTTCATTTCTCCAATAGACTGTCAAGTCTTTTGCTTTTCGTATTCATCCGATGAAGTTTGACAATAGTCATTGTTTGGTGGTGTTTTGTTTTTATGTGTGTTTTTTTTATATACTTTATTTTTAACTTGTTTTATTCAGTTCACAAGTACAAGGTGGTAAACAATCACATTCATTTGTCTTTTTTAAGAAAAAAAAGGTAGTACAACATATAAAGAAAAAAGGGAGTAATGCAAATGCATATAAGTCATGAATGGAGAAAGATAATGAAACAATCAAAACATGAACAGACTAAAAAATTTATTCAAAAAAAAAAAATAATAAATAAAAATAAACAGAAAAAAGGTTTAAACAGTTGGAGTATTTCATGAATGAGTGGAACTCAGTTACACAAAATAAATTAACATACTGATTGCAGTTATAACAGAAGATGGGGCCTCGAGGATATGTTATTGCAAGGTTTAAAAAAACAAACCAAAAAACCAACAAAAACCCCCCACCGATTCGCTAACACCATCGCTGGCATACACATGCATATACATATACACACATATGTGAAAATATACATCAGCAACAAAGATTCTTTGTCAGGCAGCCGAGTGGAAGTAAGTGATTACTCCAAGAACATTAGTTTATATGGTATCCATGTGTTCTGAAAATCAGAAAACCGTAAATTTATTAGTGCTATATATATTCTTCTGTTTTGTACCTATGTTTAAGCTTACTAAGAAATGTTCCCAAAAGTGGATAAGTTTTGTTCATTTTACACTGATATACATACTGCTTTGCCAATAAAAGTATTAAGTAAAAAGTGGCATCATTATGTATATGTCGATCAACTGCAAGGATAATAAGGCTTTTTGTTAACTGCGTATTGTGAATATTCATACAGTTTTCATTCACCACTGCGATAAAATCATGCCAGAATTTTTTTTGGTGGGCAATTCCAAAACATGTGGTCAATGCTGACTTTTGCAGAACGGTGAAAATTACAGTTGTCATTATCTGATAATCCCATTTTTTTCAAAATCACATTTGTCCCTATACACATATGGACAATTCTCATTTGAAACCATTTCATTTTTTACATTAGAAAGTGTATATAAATACAAAAAACATTTTTTCTAATCATTTTCAACATAAAATTTTTCGTCCAATTTTGCACAGCATTTTGTGGAATGTTATCCTCAGTGAGTGAATCATAGTATATTCTGGATCCTTTCACAACAGACATTAAAGTTTTAAACAAAGTGACATGGATTTATTATCATCTACTTTTATTTTAGTTATTATATATTCCGACATTGCATATTTGTAACCACAAAAGGTATCTACGTGATATGTTCGCTTAAATACTTCATATAACATAAAGTGGCCATTTTCTTGTGTGCTATACAATATACCCCTTTATCTACCTACTTTCGAGACTTAATAATCTTTTTACGTATTTGCCCTTTATGTACGTTTGAGGCATAACAATCTTTTTACCTATTTGAATTCTTCTGTTATAGAAAACTGGTTCAGCAAGAAGTTCAACTGAGTCTTTACAACAAATTGTGTAGAAGTATTTTTATAAGCCAGCAATACGTCTGTCCAAAAACTATTTGACGTCGTGAATGTCATAACAATTTCGGGTCCATATTCTTAAGCAGACGAAGGTTATATATGCAGTATATTTCCATTTGTGTTTTGTTGTATGGAGTTTTCTGACCCAGGCCAGCTTCAAAGCCACAGCAAAAGTTTTCAAATCTGTAATCTTCGGTAAAAACATCCACAAATGTATCAGTTTGACAGAATGAGTGATTTTAATATTGCCACTCTTCCAATTGGAGTTATCTGTCTCCTTGTCCAGATCTTAAATAGGTGTTTTATATCAGTAATTTTTCTGAGTAGTTTAGAAGAGTAGTCTTTCAAATCATTAATAAACCAAATACTTAATATTGTGCAGGGTTCTGTTCCATCTGCAAATGATCCATGTAACGGACTGGGGGCAGTGATTATTTTTGTTATTTTTTGTTTTACAATGTCTATTCGTAAGAATGTTTTACTTGTGTGTACCGATGTTCCGCTTGAACATGCATCTTATTATTGTGTACATGAGCTTAACGCGGAATTGATGTGTTGGTAAAATGTGTCGTTGATATGTGTTATCTTTTTGTGATGTCAATCTGTTATGCTGTGATTTGAATGCAAGAATTTCAGATATTTTTACTGAATTTTCTCTCGGACATGAAGCCCATATCAGTCATAAAAAGGCAATAGTAGCAATATACAAATGTATTCTGAACACCAGATATGAAACACTTCGGGAAAATAAACTGTTGAACATGTGCACTGCATTGGGACTATGTTTTGAATTGGGTATGTAAGGCGACCTTGAAGGTCGTTTCACATACATTTCTGATCATGGTAGCAGTCTCAATGATTATTTTCTGGCATCCATATATACCTTGATCAGAAATGTATGTGGAACGACCTTCACGGTCGCCTTTCATACCCCATTTTAATCTCTGAACGAAAAATTAATACTGAGTGTAGTGAAAGAAGTAAATCGGATCATTTGCCTCTTATTTCATGTATTGAAAAGCAATAAAAAAAAATAAATAAATAAATAACAAAAGTAAATAAAACAACAACAAAACAAAACAGAAACCGTTGTGAATGTTGAACAGAAGGGCTGGTGTGTTTATGCATGTAGAAAAACAAGACATTATGTGCGAAAATTATTAAGGATATGAAAAAAAGGGGGGGCTGGGGGGGGGGGGGGGGGGGGGGGAGTAGAAATGACAAAGCTTTGCTGTGTATTGCAAGACGTAAATATAAAGACATGATTAAAAGGAAAAAGAAAAATACAATGAAATATTAAACGAACTTTCAAACTCTGTTGATGATCAGCAGATGTTTTGAGATAAATCAATAAGGTAGCAAAAAAGGAATTAAAACCTTACATATGATATTTCCATTAATGACTGGTAGTACAGGGATGTTTTTTGTTTGGTTTTTTATCAAAAAAAAGTTATATAAACGTATTATAAAGGGATGGTGAAGTAATCGATCAGGAAGCATTGTGGATATTGATGAACAGAATGTGTAAAATAAAGTAATACCTGGAGAAGTTTTACTTGCAACCCAAAGACTGAAAATGGTAAACGGGCTGGTCCAGACGGTCTTATTCATGAATTCTTTAAGAAATCTTGAGTGATCGTTGTTAACTGTTTAGTTAAGCAATTGGATTGGGTTTTTTTTTTTATCCTGGCTGTTATCCGGAAAATTGGAAGGAATATGTAATATTGCCACTATTCAAAAAGGGTACCGTAAATGATGTGAATATTCATATAAGTATTCTTATGTGACATAAGCAACAAAATGCCAAGCTGGATTTTGAAAAGAGCACAATTGATAATACATTTGTTTTATTAGCTGCAGTTCAGAAGTAATCTGCAAACAATAGGAAGTTATATCCTGCGTTTATGATTTTGAAAAAGCATTTGACTCCATCTCTAAAAAAATTGCTATATTGAAAAATAGAATGAAAGTCGTGTTGTCTCAAAAGCATATATAATGAAGTGAAAGTGAGAATAAGATCTGGCTTTGTTAACTGCAGTCGTGGGGTCAAACAAGGGGAAGTATATAGTCCAGTTGTGTTTTCTTTGTTCATTAATGACCTTGATTTGGAAGCAGTTGAAAACGGACAACATGGTGTTACTTTTAATTTGATTGGGATTATTCATACTACACTTTGCTGATAATATTGATATCTGCAACAATAGCTTGTTTGGAAAACAGTTATGTAGCTTGTATAAAGATGCAAAAAAGACAAAAAAATCATAGGTAAATATGACGAAAACTATTATCATTGGGTTTTTTTTGTAAAGGAGGAGATTTGGCACGTAATGAGATAGTTATGTGGTACCGTATGTCACCTTAGTGAAGGTATATAAATACCTTAGGATTAGCTTTTCAACTTTGACCTTAAGGGCTCATTGCCCATATTCAACTTTAGTTCAGCGTGTCAAAATACGGTAAATAGAGCAAAGAAAGCAGTTATGATTATTTTCCATATACCATATCAGCTGGATTGTAGCTCTTTTAGTCTTACTGAATTGTTTCAATCCCAGGTTCAACCAATAGTGCAATATAGTGATGGAATCCAGACGTTTAAGTACAAATGATCTTGTTCACAGTGAACTGGGGAGGTTTCCAATTTATATAAATTCTTACAGTAGATTATCAAGTATTGGTTAAATTCAATGTGGATGAAAAAAAAAACGTTTGCCACTGAAAGATCATAAGGCATTGTATAGTTTGGATGATAATAGTAAAAACCCATGGATTACAAAAGTTTGCCACTTTCTAAACCCAAGAGAGTGGAAATGGAGAATACTAGAATAGCTGATGATTAAACACGTTTTAATTAGGACCGTGTTTGAGACCGCGTACCTCGTATAACAGAATAAACAAGGTAACGTGTTAAAGACTGTTTCTTAGTCCTGAAATGTTTGCGGGCAAAATCCATTGTCAAAGTTGGATAAATCAGTTAATCGGTTGTTAACCAAATAATTATATATATAAACTTTTGAAAATTATAGGAAGTGATAACAAGTCATAATGTGAGATATCAAGATTTTTTGCGTGATTGTGTAGGCTTTAATTAAATGTCTTGTTTTGTCAGGTCAGAAAATGGTGGAAGGGGGTGTGGGTGCTGGGGGAGAGGTACTGTAGTCAGATGCTGTGGTTTGATCACATAACACTACACATGAGAACCAGCTTGCACAGCACTTTCGTGTAATTGCAAAATATGTGTTCAAGGAAAGCCATTTTTTGCCTTTTCCTGGAGTATATGATTAAAAAGAACGAAAGATTTTATCAGTGATTTTTTGTGAACATTTTCTTCTGTCACAGAATGACATAACTAGCACAGCTGTTAACGCAGATCTGTTGTTCATCTTATTTTGCAGATCTGTATCTATTTGGTTCACTCACAAACGATCTTGAACTGATGAAAGTGCATAGTGCAACGGCGAAAGTTAGTCTTGATACCGCGTTCCCAGTTGGAGATTATCTTAAGTACACAGTCTGGGTGAGTACTGATGCTCATTTGAGTGTTTGAAAGTGTTGTTGTTGTTTAATTTCTTTGCTGTCGCTGTAACGCTATCGCCATACCCAGTTCGTGGATGGGACATTTTTTGTTCACACTTGAGAATTTTGAATAACAGTGTCTGCTTTTGTGGCAAGTCTGTGTTTATCCTAGATGCAAGTGAATTTTGTCTTAACTACATAATGTTTGCAATATTTTAACACATACTGAACAGTTCTGATTGGGCTCTGCCACCAACACATTTCAATTTTAGATATCTTCATTCTGTTACATTTGGATGCGCCGAACGGATCATTGCATGACTGATAACAGGGTTGTAATCCACAACATGTAAGACACTTTGTTGGACGGTAAATGCTCGAGTGTAGGTGCCGCTCACCTACCTCAGATTACTACGTTTTCTTTTTTAAATGTTTGAATGAACAATTTATTTCATTGACTTATGAAATGATGAAAAGAAAACAAGATAAAGAATAAGAAACGAAAACAAAAAAACACAATATCGTGACAACGGGATGCCATCCCCCCAAAAGAGTTATCTTTCTTTTGAACATCTTTGAAAAAGTGCATCAAGGTCTTATACTTGATGGTGAAGTCCATCTGTTCAATGAAGACAAAGATTCAAAGTGCCGATGTAGTGCTATGAACGGGACGCGGGACGACACTGGGATACATGAGGCCAGGTAGCAGCATCACACATCGTCACTTGGAATCATGAGCATGTTTCTGGGTCCCTAGAAAATCGGAGACAATGCTTTACATAATATGAACTGTCTTAGTTGCAACTGAGGCCGCAAGAAAAAAACTCCGCCTCAGTAAACAAAGATCTAGAAATCTGTCATTGACTCCTGTTGAAATGAAAAAAAAAATCCATAATGCTCAAAGGGAGAGGGTCTGACACATCAGTTCGCAGGCGCGGCTGGATTGTCGGTCCAACCATATTTCTTTAACCTCCTCGAATAGCCTTGTTGGCAAGGCTGAGTCATGGCCCTTGCAGTGTCCATCCCAAGAGCATGGTCCAGCTCTGCATTACATACCAGATAGGACCCAGCCCCTGTTGGAGCTTGAGGAGGTATTTGATTAGGCTGCCTCGGGAAAGCATGGCGGTTGCCTCCTTCCCTGTCTCCGCAGGTACCAGGTCCTTTGCTCGTTCAGCATGCGTCCAGTCCGAACTCATATCTGACCTCGCGGAGATGGAATTATCTCTCCCTGATTGATTATTCCGTGCAGCGATGGCTCCCCCATCTACGCTCCCCTCCTGAGGGTCTCCAAAAGCAACCATGGCTCCAGCTCCTCAGCCGCTGGATGCCTCAAGATCCCCGTGCTGGCCCAGGTGTGGCTGAATAAGAATGCCTGCAATGTGAGGAATGCCACCTCTTTTCCTCCTCTGTAAAGAGTCTTTCTCGACGCCGTGAGCTTTCCATCTGGGGAAGTTTCTTAAGGATTCCTCACGAGGCAAGCTCTGGTCTTTGTACCCCTTGGGTATCATGGAGATAGAGCGCAGGCATGCTAATCACTTTCCCACATCGGCCAGTCTCTCCTTTGGCTGACGCCTTCCTCCCTCAGGGCCACCCAGCTGTGGGAGGATCGCCCTGAACATCCTGGTAAGGATTCTTCTTCCACTGAGCCTCTTATGCTGCTGTCGCCTGAATTTAGTCAACAATAGCGCGGGCGCATGCGCGCGCGCGTGTGTGTTGATAATGATGAAAAGAGGATGAAAATAGGTGCAGGATCAAGAGAAAAAGAATGCGAACTAATGACAGTGTTAATAATTCCTTAATTTTTATTAGATCATTGCATCTTGTCAGAGATAAAACTATCGGCTTCAATGCATTTTGGAGAAAATCTATTCTGACGTATTTTCTTAATGATACCCCCAGGAGTCGCGCTCTCAGGTAAGGAAGCATTCAAAAGTTCAACCTTATATTCTCACACATCTGTCTCTCCGAAAATTTACATTTTGTGTTATATATACTTAACCATTTCAATCTTACACAAACTAGGCCTACTGGTTTGTTCCGTGGATCAAATTCCGAGGCTTACTCAGTACAAGTCGCCCCACCCATGCTCGTCATCTGCTCAGCCAAACAACTACGCCCATTCTTCAGTGCCAGATAATCATTCCTTTTGATCAACGGTTCTTCTTCTTCCCTCGTGGGCTGCAACTCCCACGTACACTCGTATGTACACGAGTGGGCTTTTACGTGTATTACCGTTTTTACCCCGCCAAGTAGGCAGCCATACTCCGTTTTCGGGTGCGTGCATGCTGGATATGCTCTTGTTTCCATAACCCACCGAACGCTGACATGGATTACAGGATCTTTAATGTGCGTATTTGATCTTCTGCTTGCGCATATACACGAAGGGGGTTCAAGCACTAGCAGGTCTCCACATACCCAGCATGCACACCCCCGAAAATGGAGTATGGCGGGGTAAATAAAAAAACAAAAAAAAAAACGGTCAGACACGTAAAATGTTAAATGTTATACATGTTTGTCTGAATGTGTATGTCCGCGTGCCTGAAATATGATTGAATGACACAGGAAACGAATGATGAGCGCCCAATGGCAGCCGTCAGTCGGCTCTACCCAGGTAGGCAGCCTGTTGTGTAAATGACCCGTGTTTGTAAAGTGGTCAGAGCTGGGTCTCCGACCGAGGATAGGCGCTATATAAGTATCCATATCAGTCAATTAATATAATGACTTGGGAGATCGGAAAAATCTCCAACTGACCAACGGTTGTCTTCATAAGTACATAAGGTTTTAACTTTTTCTCACTACAACCTTTTTTCGACCTTAAAAGCTGTTTTTGCATGCTTGCTTTCAGGCGGATTTCTGTCGTATTCTCACGTCTTTTTCATGGTTTGCGTCAGTTTTGATGTTTTGAATCGCTGTTTCTTTATCTTCGATTCTTCCCATTGTTTTCTGGCTCCATACTGATTACGTCGCTTTCTTATCTATTTTCGGGTTCAAATGTGACATCTGACACGACCTGCTGGTTATGCATCGCACACTACCCTGCGTTGGCTGAACACGTGAGATTGGGGTGGTTTCTCTGTGTTTCAAATCCTAGCCCGGAGTTCGGGGTTCCTGTTTACAACCTGGACGATATGTCTCTTCAGACAGGTCTCGACATAAATCCGAGGGAACGCAAGGTCGTGCTTCATCCTCACCTTGAAGTCTTCTCAGTCGGATGTTGGTTTAGGTGGGGGCGGAACATTGTGGGTTCAGTGACTACTTTACTTACAGAAGTACAGTTAGTGGTAGCATAGCTCTCTCCATTTCCTCCTCCCAAGTCCCCTACCCCACTTCTCACACTTGGGGAGAAAGCCCTGCGTTGGGCGGGCACCAATCTATCCAGGTCAGACCACCCCAGTATGCCTCAGGAGAGGATCCTGGTGGTCCCACCCTCCTCAGGCTCCTGCGGGTCCAGTGGGGGGAGGTTCTGTGGCAGGTGTTTGCACTTTCTGGCCCCGTTCCTAGATCAGTTCCTAGAAGCCGAGAGTTTCCGCCCCCACCCCCCTCCCCCACACTCTCTTGGGAGAAGACTGGGTGTTCCTGCCCTCCCTAAACTTGTTGGCCTCTCTCACTTCCCGTGATGTTCAACGCGATAAAGTCTGTTCTCGCAGATTGCGGGCGTGGCTTGACCCAGTCTTGCCACTCGTCTTCAGTCGCCTCCTTCTTGCACCTCACTAGGTGGTGAGCAGTCTAGCTCCGTTTTCCTTCTGGGTCTATTCCTAGGTTCCGCGTACCTCCTTGAGTGCTTACATACCAGAAGGAATCTGTCCCTGCTTTAACCTGATGGTGCCACCTGCCCACCTACCCTCTCTCCCCAGGAGATATATCTCCTTATGGGTAAGCACATGAACAGGCGAAATTCAACTCTGACCTCGCCTCACAGAGTTAGAACGTTTTTCGTTGTTTTTTGCTGCCCCATCATCTGCACCGTTTCAGTGGCATTACTCCCACACCGCTCATTTAGATTGAGTCGGTTAGAATCATGGCATGTTGGTTTCCGGGCGTATGGAAGGACGATAGCCACTGGAGGGCATGTGTCACAGCTTCAACTTCCATACAGAAAATTGAAAACGGAATGGGAAGCCCAGAGTGGCATAACGCAATGCGCAACTTTCAGATTAAAAAACTCACATGGTCATACTGCCCGGGACATGCAGGTGTTAAGGGAAATGAGCGAGCTGACAGACTTGCTGGTAACGCAACACCAACGAGCGGCCTACATCTAGGAAAATCGGAAATCCTCAGAAAAGTCAAAGAATACCAAAAAGAACAGGTACAAGGCCATCACACCATCGATCGCCTCAAAGAAATAGAAGCAGAGAGAGGGAGCGGCCGCAAATCTAACATGAAAGGTAGAGCACGATGCTTTGCAAATCAAACAAATATCGGCATCATTTCCAAACCAACATTGCGCAAATTTCTCCAAAACGGAACAGAGTCTCTGTGGGCCTTTCCAAACACAATAGACCGAGCAACACACTAGACGCCACGTTCTTGGCATCAGAGATCTTTTCCCATCCCTCTTGCGGCCAGTCAGTGGCGGCTGTGTGTGTTTGTGTGTATGTGTGCTTTTGAGTGCGTTTGTGAATGCGCGAGAGTGAAACTGTACACAAGTGTCAGGAGAGATATGTGTACGTGTGTGTGTGTGTGTGTGTGTGTGTGTGTGTGAGGGGAGGTGGGAGTGCAGGGGGAGGTGGGGTAGAGGATGAGGTATGTGAGTGTATGCATGCCTACACTGTGGGAGCAACAGGATATTGGAACGTGTGTATATATATATATATATATATATATATATATATATATATATATATATATATATATCTTTGTATGTACGTGTGTGGGGTTGGGGGTGGGAGATATGGGCGTATGTGTGTGTGCTTGTACAAGTAAGTGTTCATCTCTGTGAGTGTGTGTTTGTGTGTGTGTGTGTGTGTGTGTGTGCCGTGGAAGCTGCGATACGTAGACTAGAAATGAGTGTGTGGAGGAGGGGGTAGAGGAGGTGCAAGGTAATGTGTGTGTGTGTGTGTGTGTGTGTGTGTTGGAGCTCATGTACGTTTATATGTATTTGACTGTGCTTTCATATGTGCTTGTACAAGTAAGTGTTCATCTCTGTGAGTGTGTGTTTGTTTGTGTTTGTGTGTGTGTGTGTGCCGTGGAAGCTGCGATACTTAGACTAGAAATGAGTGTGTGGAGGAGGGGGGTAGAGGAGGTGCACGGTAATGTGTGTGTGTGTGTGTGTGTTGGAGCTCATGTACGTTTATATGTATTTGACTGTGCTTTCATATATGTGAAACTGCATGTCTGGTGCATTTCTGTTATGCATGTGTGGGTGTATGTGTGAATGTGTGTCTTCATTTTTTTTACATTTATTTGCTTATTTATCACCATTGTTGTCTTATTTATTTATTTATTTATGTTTTATTATTATCATTTTATTAGTATTACTAATATTATTACTACTACCTTTTTCTATATTATAATTATTATTTATTTATTTATTTATTTATGCAAGCTTATCTATTATTTATTCCCCCGTTTTTTTTTTGTTTTTTTTTTTTTTTTTTTTTTTTTGTGTGTGTGTGGTTGTTGTTTTTTTGTTTTTTTTTTTTTTTTTTTTTTCCCAAGGCCTGACTAAGCGCGTTGGGTTACGCTGCTGGTCAGGCATCTGCTTGGCAGATGTGGTGTAGCGTATATGGTTTTGTCCGAACGCAGTGACGCCTCCTTGAGCTACTGAAAGTGAAACTGAAACTCATTTAGATTCCCCCATACACGGCCACACCCGGGTTCGTCCGTCGCAGTTCCAGTTAGAACTTATCCTCCCTCAGAAATAACCCGTGCTAAGATATCTCCCCTCACTCTGGCCCTCCTTAGGCAGCAAGACTCTATCTCTGGCACCACTAAGCGCCTTTTGGCTCAAGAGTGACCGAATAAGGCTACCTGCACGATGAGGAAGTCCTTGGCGCCTAGAACATTCCCCATGGCCCATGGGATGATATATGACCTGGCGCCTCTCAGTAGCACTGATCAATTTCTAGAAACTGAGAGTTTCCGCCCCCACACACCTCACCCCTAGGGAGAAGACTGCCAATGCTTTTAAGATATGTCTCCCAACGATGGACCAGGCGGAGGAGGAAACCTCTCCCAACGGCTGTGAAGGCGGAAGAGGATGACCAAAGGGAGGGGGAGCTCTTATCCTTGGCTGGGAGTCCTCCTAGGAGACAGAACTCCGAAGAAAAAACCTGCACCTGCCGAGGCCGTCCTACACGTGGCAGTATCTGCACCTGTGGGACTGTCAGCATCGGAAGGCGAGAGAGTGGGGAAGGGACTGCACAATTCCTCCTCACTAAAAAAAAAGTCACCTGTGCTGGTCAGGCAACCAGCCTAATGTTGGAACGACGAGTTAGCCCTTCAACACCCAGCTTTCCCAAGCCCTGCGGCGATAGAGAAGTGGTAACGGGGACAGGCTGAGGATGCTGCTGGCAGTTCCTAGTCACGACTCAGGCCGTGTGGGGTGATGGTCGTCCGCCGTAGACTGGGGCAGATGCGGCGCCTGTATCCTCCCACAGTGTCAGAGCAGCCCTTTTTAGGGACAGCACTGCTCTCCCCACATGGGGAAGGGGAGATAAAAGGATCCCTAAACAAAGCCTGCCTCGCCTAGTACCTAGTAGGAAACCACACCTACTTGGACATCCAACACTAGCGGTCGAAAACAGAAGAAAAGAACCAGGAGTCATGCCCTGACTCTGGGTGCCTGGAATGTTCGCACCATTTTAGACAGACAACAGACCAGAAAGACGCACAGCGCTCATTGCTAGAATGCTTGATCGCTACCAGGTGGACATAGCAGCCCTTAGCGAAACCAGGTTTGCCGGTGAAACCCAGCTGCAGGAAGTTGGAGGGGGCTACACCTTTTACTGCATTGGGAAGCCAGCTAGCACTCCAAAAACCTCAGGCATGGGCTTTGCCATACGAACCAAACTTGCATGACAGCTTGACAGCCTTCCACGATAAACGATAGGCTGACGACCCTGCGTCTGAAGCTGTCCAAGGATCGCTTCGCCACAGTCATCAGCTGCTATGCCCCGACGATGACCAACCCTGATGACAAAGAAGCTTTCTATGAGGAACTCAGCCGCACCATTTCAGCGGTAGACAGCACAGGCTGATCATACATGGGGATTTCAATGCCTGCATCAGCGTGAACTTCTCCTCATGGCCAAAAGTCCCAGGACAGCACGGCACTGGCAAGCGCAACTCCAACGGACTGCTTTTGCTCTCGCTCTGCGCATAGCATGGACTGACCATCACCAACACCCTCTTCGAACAAGCGGACAAGTACATGAACACATGGATGCAGCAAGATGAACATCAGACTTGCATGCAACCTCCAACCAGAAACCCCCTAGGAAACTGAATATCCACCGCCTCCCTATCACCAAGGGCATGCTGCAGCAGCAGATCCAAGCAGCTCTCCAAGAAACCCCTGCATCGACTGATGTAGAAGAGGTATGGAGCCCCTTCAGAGATGCTGTGTACACAGCAGCAGCTGACACACTTGGCTTTGTACAGAGGAACCACAAAGACTGGTTTGACGAGAACGACTCTGAATCTCCAAGCTCCTGAACACACTGCATATACGGCATCAGGATCACATTTCCGATAAAGACTGCCAGAGGAAGGATAATCAGTTCGTGCAAACCAAGCAACTCGTACAGAAGAGGCTGCGTGAGATGAAGAACACCTGGTGGGAGAGAAAGTCCGAAGAGCTTCTGTCCGCTGCTGATGCTCACGACATGAAGAACTTCCATGATGGTCTCCAAGCTGTGTATGGGCCGAGAGTCACAGGATCAACCCGTATCCGAGCCTTGGACCAGACCACCCTCCTGACAGACAAGAAAGATATCCTTGCCCGCTGGGCAGAGCACAACACCCTCCTCAACAGGTACTCGTCCGTATCTGACGAGGTAATTGCAGCCCTCCCGCAGCTACCAGTCAATGATTCGCTAACTGCCCCTCCCACCAAGGCCGAGACCTGGAAGGCCCTGAAGCTGACAACGCCAGGAAAAGCACCAGGAGCGGATGGAATTCAGGCTGACATATACAAGTATGGAGGCGAGGTTCTGACAGACAAGCTGACCACCCTGTTCCAGTCTGTTTGGGAGAGAGGGGAGGTCCCCCAGGATTTCAAGGATGCTTCTATCTATTGTTCACATTTACAAACGTAAGGGAGACAAAACATCCTGCGATAACCACCGTGGAATCTCTCTCCTCTGCATCGCCGGCAAGATTTTCGCCCGCATCATACTGAACAGACTGGTTGACCATGTCTCCAACACAGTCATCCCTGAAGCACAGTGCGGCTTCCGCTCAGGCAGGGGAACATGTGACATGGTGCTTGCCATACACCAGATGCAAGAGAAGTGCCGTGAGCAGAGCAAGGGGCTCCATATGGTCTTTGTAGACCTGACTAAGGCCTTCGACACGGTGAACCGCCATGGTCTGTGGAAGATCCTCCTACAGTTCAGCTGCCCAGAGAGCGTGATCCAGCTGATTGCGTTATTCCACAATGGCATGCGGGCAAAAGTACAGGAAAATATCGACATGTCGGATCCGTTCCCTGTGGTAAATGGAGTGAAGCAGGGCTGCGTCCTGGCACCCACACTGTTCTCCATTCTCTTCTCTGCCATGCTGATTGACGCCTTCCAAGACTATGACCATCAGCCTCAGCAAGACCGGGTCCATGTACCAGCCAGCTAGCTCACAGAACGCCAGTGCCTCCCCCCACCTGCAATCAAGATCGATGACACAGAGATCAAGTCAGTCGACAAGTTTTGCTACCTGGGCAGCACCCTATGGAGCAACGGAGCCCTTGATGAAGAAGTGACGCTGCACATCGCCAAGGCCAGCTCCGCCTTTGGCAGACTCAACAACAGGCTGTGGAACAACAAAGGCATCAGGCTCAGCACCAAATTCAGAACCTACAGAGCTGTTGTGCTGACTACCTTGTTGTACTGCTGTGAAACATTGACGACGTATCGCTGTCACATTCAACAAATTGAGCAGTTTCACCAGAGATGCCTACTAAAGATCCTCGGCATAAAGTGGGAAGACAGGGTCTCCAATCTCCAGGTCCTAGAGAGGAGCGGCCTGCCCAGCATCGAAAGCCTGCTGATCCAGTGCCGGTTACGCTGGACAGGACACGGTGTCCGCATGACAGACAGGAGGATCCCGAGGATGCTTTTATATGGCCAGCTGAGGGAAGGCCACCGTGAACTTGGAAGACCCTGCAAGCGCTTCAAGGACACCTTGAAGACAAACCTTAAAGCCTGTGACATAGACAGTTCTTCCTGGGAAACTGATGCTCTTGACCGCTCTCGCTGGAGGATGTTGTGCTCTACTGACCTAAAGACGTTTGAAAACAAGAGAACGCTGGCCATTAAGAAGCGTGAGCGAAGGAAGCAGGGCTCAACTTCTGGAGACGTTTCCCCTTGCAACACCTGTGGGAAGTGCTGCGCATCCAGAATCGGCCTCTTCTCCCATATGATGACACACACCGACAGATAAGCCTGCCTGCCTACTCATCCGTCGGAGCGACGGGAGACTCCATTATCGTGTGTGTGTGTGTGTGTGTGTGTGTGTGTGTGTGTGTGTGTGTGTGTGTGTGTGTGTGTGTGTGTGTGTGTGCGCGCGCGCGCGTGTGTGTATTTGTGTGTGTATATATATATATATATATATTATTATATATGTATATATCCTTTTGATCATTTTTGTTTGTTTTGAATCTGGTCAACAATTGAAGATGTCTGTTGATTCTCACTGGCAGTCTAAGGAACAAATAAATCGATAACCTTTTAATCTTCTTTGACAAACGAGAGAAAATAAGAGAAAGAGATGGTGTGTGTGTGTGTGTGTGTGTGTGTGTGTGTGTGTGTGTGTGTGTGTGCGTGCGTGCGTGCGTGCCTCTGTGTGTGTGTGTGTGTGTGTGTGTGTGTGTGTTACCCAAAACAATGTTTAGTTTCGAAATCAGACATCACATTTACGAAATGACCAAGTACTGGGTGTTTGTGTGCTGCGATGCTTGATACAAATGAAATAATGGAATTTCTTCGTAACGGTTGACCATGTCTGTACTAAACAAGGCTGGGAAGAAAGTGCCATATAGAGATAACTAAAAAAGAATGAGTGTGTTTGCTTGTTTGTGTATGCCTGCTTTCTGTTCACTTGTCACTCCAATTCAGAACGTGTTCTCCTCAAACACGAAAATGAACACTGTGGGTAAACCACACCCTTTTATTTATTATTAAGAAATATATCGATAGCTGCTGCTTATGGTCTGGACTGGAATATGTGTGGAGGAAGAATTATAACACATCACCGCCTTGGATGTTCTTCAGAAGTCTTGCCAGCTCCTGGCTCCTCACTCAGCACGTCTCGATGGTCCCACCATCACGTTGAGTCTGCCCGAAACTCGGCAGAGTGCTGATAGTCCGTCACGATGGTCCCACCATCCCGTTACACGGAAGTCCGTGCCCAGTCCCTGGCACCTCAGCACAAAAAAACTCGTGGCCTGTCCCCGGACACTAGATGCCTGGACATTTTTAGTATATGTCAGTTCCTTGACTCTTTCTGGATGCAAACCCCCCTCCTTATCTCCAGCCCCACACCATGTTTTCAATATTGTTCTTAGAAACCTAAGTTGACAAACAAGACAACAGACACCATCGCTTTACATTAGCACTAAAGAGGAAATCTTCATCCAATACCATCGACATAATTTCCAATTATCACTAAAAGTAAATATAAAAAATATTAGCTTGAGAAACGATGTCCATCCACTGTCCTACGTAATGCCAAATACAATCACTTTAAAATGATTCCCATTCATACCATCAGGAAATACCAAAATGCAGCTGCTTAGCTACTACACAATTCAACGTTTCAAAAATGTCACCATTTTTTTTAGCCATCGAATAGTCTCACAAAACTTAAGACATATATAAAGTAACTATTATCTATTATTGACCTAACCGTATATTATCAAAAACACCAAATACTGATTACCAATGCGAGCTTTACAAGAACATCAAATCAACCACAAACATATCAATGCATTTAAACGCTAAATGAATATCCATTTAATTGTCTTGCTTTTACTTCACAAATTTTTATACTGTGGTCAGTATCCTATCACAAAAAGTAGTCAAAGTCATTTCAAAACTGAGTGCAATAATTTCAGCATACCTTTACAGATAAAAATATGTGCATACATGGACAGCTTCTGTTCATAACACCATCTGCCAAATAAATTTGCACTTCACAGCAGAACAGCACATTCAGAACTCCGTGAATGTTTACAAATATGCACGTGAAACACGTGAAAACAATTTTCCAAAAGACAATTCCAATCCCCGATATATTATGTTGCCCTGCAAAAAAATGGATCCAGGGAAAATAGTAAACCATTTTCTTTTCAACGGCCAAGGACGACTCTCTCTCTCTCTCTGGTTTTTCTCTTATATTTGTGAGGGCAAAATACAAGAAATCTACCCGTATGATGAAGGAAATGCTTTTAATAGCAATAGAGGGAACTTAACATCGCAACAGAGCGTAGCAGGGTAACAAGAATTATTAAGGCTTTGACAGATGTTCAACAATAGTCACAACTTTAAATTTTGGTTCCATGATTTTTAAATATTTCACCCAAGACTTGTTTTCTGGACAAAACGGAACAGACCTGTGCCGTGTATAAAACATGTTTCTTTTGGGGTCAAATATGATACAAAGAAGAACAACAACAACAATTGTTCGTGTATTCATTGATAGTCTGTTCATCTAAGATGATGATAGTAGACTGAAGATAAATTATATTATCATTATTATTACTTGTATTATCATTATTTCTGTCATAATGATGATCATTATTATCATTAATTAGAAATAATCATTTGTGAAAAATCACTGGCAGGGGAAGAAATATTCAACGAAAAGGGGGCGGTTGAGGTGGAGTGGGGTGAGGGTGGGGGGCGGGGGAGAACAAACTGTTAAAATAGAGAAGGTGAGTGCAAAGAATAACCAGAAGAAATATTTATAATGTCCTTTACTCTCGATGATAGGATTTCCGCCTTAGACAGCACACAAATGCATTAAAACACATTGTAAAACTTATCACCTTATTAGGAAATTATGCGATATTTAGCAGTTATTCATATATAGTCATGTGCATAAATCCAACGCGTTGATCAGGTCTTGAGAGCCTTCCCTAAGTTTATGTAAAGCATTAACATAAATTTAAATCATGATTAGACAAAATAAACAAATCAGTAAATGCATTATAATACAATAAAGGGAAAGATAGATTATAGACAAGTTACTTAAACAAAACCAGAACAAAAATGGACCATGCTCACCGAACACACGCGCGCGCACACCCTCGACACGCGCACATTGCCAAAAGCGTGTAAATGCACACACACACATTTCTCAGTCACTTCCAGAAGTCTGCAAAGTCTTTGTTTTTTCTTTTAGGATCAAATAAGTCAACTAGCTGTTCCTTTCCAGGATCAGTTTTCTTCTTCCCAAACAAATCCTTGAAAATCATCAACTCAAGTTGATTTGAAAAGCAAACTAACGACATCAGAAACCGATCCAATGCTGATCAAATTCTGACTTGATTTAAAGAAACACTGTTGCCAGTTTTTTTCTCGAGATTATAAACCTTAGTCATATTCTGTCAGATTTAAAAAAAAAAAAAAAAGCTGTCTTCAAAGAACTGTTCTTAGTTGTTTCTCAGCATACCTGTCTTCCAGGTCCTAGCAAGTTCTTGTTGGCCAGTCTTAGTCTGGGATGTTTTTATCTTGTGCAGTGTTCCACAAGGATCGTTGCTTAGTTCCATTCGATGCTCTTCTGTAGAAGAGATCTGACTTATCTCATCCAAACATTTTCCTTAAACTATTATTTCTTTGCTGACCATTCTGAACTTTACCCAACTGTACCCACTTTGAAAGCAACACGAAACGTCGAGTGGTTTTGTTCGGATATGAAATCTTGGATGAACAGGCAAAAAGTTAAATGAATATAAAACAGAAGTTTCTTCTCTGAAGACTTTCATCTAAAAGAAATCACGTTCATGTGAAATCTTTGTTGGTGGTAATTCTTCATACCATTTTCAATTTGTGTGGAAACTGTTGGTGTTATTGTAGATTAAGATCTTTCACTTGACCCACAAATCCCATCTATTATCAGGTCCTGTTACGTACATCACTGTCGCCAGTCCATACCTAACCCGTGAAGCAGCTTGTACTATGGCTGTCTCTCTCATTCTGTCAAAACTAAATTATTGCAACTGTCTTTTTGCGGGATTCCCACAAACTCGGATTAAACGTATCCATGCAGTGCAGAATGCTGCAGCGAGTTTGTTTTTATTTTTGATTTTTTGTTGTTGGTTTTGTTCTAGCGAGAATCAATAAGTTTAAAGACATAAGGCCCGTTTTAAGAAGACTCCGTTGGCTTCTTGTTCAGGAACGTATCCACTACAAACTGATATCGCTTATATTCAAATCCAAGAGAGAAACTCCCCGTTTGTGTGTGCCCGAGTTTCGTCACTTTCACAACCCTTCTTGTCTACAGCCTCAATATGTCTGACTGATGTCCCAGGCCAACAGACATCCAAACGAAGTGTTAAGGTCTCTTTAGAATTCGATCCCTAAGAACTTTACGAAAATGACTTGTACTACTGTCTTCAACAAAGTAATGAAACATTTTACTTTACATGTTCGCCAGTCATGCACTGCCTCCCACCAATTTGTAAATCAATGTGTGTGTGTGTGTGTGTGTGTGTGTGTGTGTGTGTGTGTGTACAGAGTTGTCTACCGTACCATTCGATCGTTTCTCGTTGTTTTTGTTTCGTGTGTCGGTGGCTGTGAACGCACAACCTAATTATGGAAATTTGTACGAGCCCTATAGAAATCGAGTTATCCCCCCCCCCCCCTCTCTCTCTGAATATATATATATATATATATATATATATATATATATATTCACAGAGGGAGGGAGGCAGACAGAGAGAGAGAGAAATATCGATTAGATATCTCGCTTGTGAATATGTCTTTAATACATCTACAATAAACTGGTTTCCATGCAAGCAGTTGATTAACATTACAACCCCTTCACTGCCATAAACGTTTTACTTACATGTATAGTGACGTCACTAATGACGTCATCAGAAAACGGGAAATAGCTCTGGAAGGCGGAAAATTCACACAGTTTATCTAGAGTGGTATATTGCAGACAATTTTCTCAGTTTTTCGCCTTTTGATTTGGATAATGTTTTATAACCTGAAAACCGCTTTCTACGGTTTTCCCCGTGGCACTTAAGGGGTT
>NC_134893.1:55477054-55544554 GCF_041734735.1 Babylonia areolata | reverse complement strand
AATACAGTAGACTGAGCAACACACTAGACGCCACGTTCTTGGCATCAGATATCTTTTCCGACCCCTCTTGCGCCCAATCTGTGGCATCCTCTGTGCGTGTGTGTCTGTGTGTGTTTGTGTGTCTGTGTGGGTCTGTGTGTTTGTGTGCATGTGTGCGTGCACGAGGCTGTAAGTGTACACAAGTGTCAGGAGAGTCCTGTAGGAAATGACGTGACAGACAATACACTGTCCTGAGGAAGCCCAATGGGCGAAATTTTGAGCGAAAAGGGGAAAGGACAATTCTTTTCTTGGGGATTTTTCGACCTTTTGTGTTCTCTCTCTCTCTCTCTCTCTCTCTCTCTCTCTCTCTCTCTCTCTCTCTCTCTATATATATATATATATATATATAAGCGTGTGTGTGTATGTTTATGTTTATTTGTTTATTTATATATGTGGAGTGATGGCCCAGAGGTAACGCTTCCGCATAGGAAGCAAGAGAATCTGAGCGCGCTGGTTCGAATCACGGCTCAGCCGCCGATATTTTCTTACTCTCCACTAGACCTTGAGTGGTGGTCTGGGTGCTAGTCATTCGGATGAGATGATAAACCGAGGTCCTGTGTGCAGCATGCACTTAGCGGACGTAAAAGAACCCACGTCAACAAAAGGGTTGTTCCTGGCAAAATTCTGTAGAAAAATCCACTTCGATAGGAAAAACAAATAAAACTGCACGCAGGATTTTTTTTTTTTAATGGGTGGCGCTGATGTGTAGCGACGCGCTGTCCCTGGGGAGAGAAGCCCGAATTTCACACAGAGAAATCTGTTGTGATAAAAAGAAATACAAAATACAAAATTTACACTGTTATGCTGTTTTAATAAATGGCTACAACGAGCATCCCTTAACAGCCGTTTTAATGAGGACTGTGAAGATAGCGCAACACGCTTCAGTAATTTAATGTTTGCTCTGATTTTATGCCATGTGCAGCGGTATTCTACCACCTGTACAACCGTACTGAAAAAGCAAGCGAAGTATTGGACAAAGCAAGCAGAGAGATACAACAACTAACAGAGTTCACGGAGTACTCTGCTAGCCTTGTTCTCGTTGTTACCTGGTTTCACGTGTCTCGAATGTGTTGTCCGGTAAGACACACACACACACACACACACACACACACACACATATATGTGTATGTATGTATGTTTGTATGTATGTATGTGTGTGTGTGTGTGATATAAAAGGTATATATGTGTGTGCGCGCGCGCGTGCGTGTGTGTGTTGCACTCGTTGTCCAATCGTAAGATTAACTTCTTGAGACTTTTCTTCATTTTGTCGCCAGGAAGCAGCAACATAACCGAAAAACCAAGAGAGGCGATGCCTTCAAGACTCACTTGTGATGCACTGAATCCAACAAAGGAATTTTTTGTTTTTATAAAATTATAATAAAACATTTGCAAAATGGATAATCTTGCAAAAAAACAAAAAAACAAACAAACAACAAAAAAAAAAAAAAAAGAAGAAAAAAAAGACAGACTGATTTGACCTTGACCTTTGACATTTAAATTTACAAAGCATTGTGTTCTGGCCAAAACAGTTTACTACATGGTATACCATATTGAATGAAAATTGGATGAGAAACCAAAGAATTACCTTACACACGCCCGCGCGCACATTAACATACAGCCACACACACACTATATGATGACTTCAGTAGAGGGCAAAGGGGGGTGGGTAGGGGGGAAAATGCAGTCAATTAGTAATGCTTCATAACACCCAAAGGCCTGTTTAAATAGATGGGTTTTCAAGTTTGTTTTATTTTATTCCAACCCAACCATTATCTTAAATCGGATCCTCAACAATATAAACCGTTCATGATCCGGAAAACTCTGTTGTTGGTATGATAGTGAAGATTTTTTCCCCACTATTTTCAGTTCAGATTTCGCATTGGCAGAAAAAGTATTTCCAGAGAAAATGACAGTGTTAACACACACACACACACACACACACACACACACACACACACACACAACCGAACACTGGGTTATAACATTAACTTACATCATTTACACAAATGAGTCAAATGTGATCTCTGTGTTATAAACCGGTGTTCAGTTGTGTGTGTGTGTGTGTGTGTGTGTGTGTGTGTGTGTCCGTGGTAAACTTTAACATTACCATTTTCTCCGGAAATAGTTTGTCTGCCAATACCAAATTTGGTTTAAACAAAAGAGGATAAAAAAAGGAAAAAAAAAAATCACAGTCGTATCAATAATGGGTTGTAAGCATCCCGAATTAAGCCTATTTCTGGACCATAACGGTTTATATCATTGAGGCTTGTTATGGTTTCCGAAAACACTATATTCCAGTCCCAGTTGCCAGAGCGTAAGGTATGTTTGGGAAGACGGCATGACATCGTTTTTTCACTATCTACACCATCGACGTGCTTACTGCCTGTGCATATTCTAAAGGGGATACTGAATTCCCTAGAAGGAATATGAAAGGAAAATTGAATCGAACGTTTCTTTCAGTTCCCACCAGCCTGTTATCTGACTGGTTTTGCAGATCTATACATTTTGCAGTGTTCCCGAGGCAATGTCAACGTCTTCTTTATGGCCGAATCAAATGATTTTCTAAATAATCAATGTATGTCAAGAAATATGATTTGAATGGAGTTGTTAACTCAAATGCAATATTTTTTATCGTGCTTATAAGACGTCAGATGCGGCGTTGCGTTGGGGATTAGACTATGTGTTTTCTGTACAGAACTTCCCCTGCTCAATCCCGGTAGCAGACGTGGTTGGGGAGGAGGGGGGGGGGGTGTTTTTGTTTTTGTTTCCAAAGTTTATGAATATCTTTTGATGCAGGACCCAGTTTAACGATTTTTTAATATATCTCTCTCTCTCGTGATTCCCTTACTGGATACAGCACGTGACAAGCGAGTCTTGAAGGCCTTGCCTCTCTTGTCTTCTTGTGGGTCACCCATACTTAAGATCGAACAATTATCCAAACTCTGTTTTCTCCCCTTTTTGATTTTTTTCCATTGTTTAGATTCAAAGCAGCTTTACTTTCAGAGTTTGTACTTCTTGCTCTAGATCATGCTCGATATATATATATATATATATATATATATATATATATATATATATATAGTACAAACAAGGGATAGTACAAACAAGGTACGAACATAAATCGAAAATCATACATAAACACAGATAAATAGAATTAGTATACATACAAGTGCATATCAGTATAAAAACTTGTGCATACTCACACTTGCACGCACTGCACACACACACACATGCACGCACACACATACACACACGCACTCTTTCTCTCTCTCTCTCTCCCTCTCTCTCTCTCTCTCTGTGTCTTTCTTACATACGCGCGCGCGCTTGAAAAGCCGCATATTACATGTAGATGGGGCTGATGACTGGATCTTCAGGTAGTTTGCACAATTCTAGTTATCATACTGGATTTGTTCGAGAGACAGGGCATTGATTGCTTTGGGGGAAAAGCTACTGGCGAAGCGATTGGTTTTCGTCTTTATACTGCTGTACCGTCAGACTGCTTTGGGGGGAAAAGCTATTGGCGAAGCGATTGGTTTTCGTCCTTGTACTGCTGTACCGTCGACCAGAGGGGATCATCTCGAAAATCCCAAAAGCTGGATGTAATTTGTCCTGGCTGATTGATTTTGCTTTTTTGAGTAGCCGCTTATTATACATATATCTTCCAGAGCGCGTTGGGTTACGCTGCTGGTCAGGAATCTGCTTGGCAGATGTGGTGTAGCGTGTATGGTTTGTCCGAACGCAGTGACGCCTCCTTGAGCAACTGAAACTGAAACCAGAGAAGGTACATCAGTCCCGGTAATCTTGGTGGCAGTTTTTACGATTCTGTTCAGGGCTGCAGTTTATGCCTTGGAAATGATTCCGTACCAAACAGTAATAGCGAAGGTTAGCACACTTTCAATGACTACTCGGTAGAAATCAACCATGATTTCTGTTTTAAATCTGAACTTTTTGAGGCGCCGAAGAAAGTACAGGCGCTGTTGTGCTGTTCTCCCATTTCAAATGGTTGGAAATGATCAGTCCGATAAATTTAAAATCGCTGATGATCTCTAATTGCTTGTCTTTAATGACAAGTGGTAAGGGGTCAGATCTGGCCTTCCTGAAATCTAAAATTAATTATTTTGTTTTTGATACGTTGAGTTCTAAGTTGTTTTTGATCACACCAGCTGACAAGTTCCAGTACTTCTTCCCTATATTTTGACTCATCACTGTTCGTAATCAGCCCTTCTAGAGTAGCATCGTCGGCAAAGTTGACTATGGTGTTACATTCATTTTGAGTTGCACAGTCATGTGTGAATAGTGAGTACAACAGTGGGGATAGAACACATCCCTGTGGGGTGCCTATGTTGAGAATGCATGTGGGGGGAGGTGAGGTCATCAACTTTAACAACTTGCAGTCTGCATCTTAGAAAATTTAGGATCCATGCAAAAATTGATTCAGGCAGCGAGAGGTCTTTCAGTTTAAAATATAGTTTTGATGGTACTATTGCGTTGAACGCAGAGCTGTAGTCGGTGAAAAGGATCCTGGCACAGCTGTTAGCATTTTCGAGATGTCTGAGGACGTGGTAGAGACCAATGTTGGTCTGTTAACTCTGTAGGCGAACTGAAAAGGATCACAAGATGGAGGAATGCAGGTTTTTAGGAATTGTAGAATCAAGTGTTCAGATGTTTTCATTACGACTGATTTTAAGGCTATGGGACGATAATCATTAAGACAACCATGCTGTGCTTTTTTTTGGAACAGGAATGATTGTTGATTACATGCTAAATATGTCAGTGAAGACACTAGATAGTTGGACTGCACACTTCCTCAAAAGGCCTGGTGAGATGTTGTTAGGGCCAGCGGCTTTTCTCATTTTCAGAGCACTGAAGTGGCGCCTGACTTCATTCTCTTGGACTATGAAAAGGGGAGCGGGGGAGGTTTTGGGTGCAGCCACGTCAGAAGTAGACAATGGTTTGTCGAATCTGGAGTAGAATGTGTTGTGTTTGTCTGGAAGAGTTCTGTCAGTGCTGTCGACTTCCTGGTGGGACAGTTTAAAATCAGTGATGTTCTGCAGTCCAGTCCATACATTCCTAGAGTTGTTTGTAGACAGGTTTTCATCTTTTTTCAGTCTTTTATAAAAACTTTGCCTTCTTAATGCATTTTTCAACACTTGTTTTTGCCTTATTGTGGACTATTCTATCATCAGTTTCGCGAAAAGCTATCTCTTTTTCCTTTAATTTTTGCCAAGCAGCCCCGTTACACCAAATTTCGTCGTTTGAAAATATTTTGACATTTTTTGATGGAATGCACACACTTTCACAGAAAGAAATATAATCACACACTGTGTCGGTATATTCATTTTAGTACCCGTCAGAGTCATTCCAGTCTGTACATTCGAAACAGTCCTGCAAGGTCTCCAAGGCAGGGGCTGACCATTGTTTAACAGTTTTCACGACTGGTTTTTCAGCTTTCAGTTTTTGTTTGTAGACCGGCACCAGATATATCATGCTGTGATCGGACTGTCCCAAAGGCGCACGGCGTATCTAGTGGTACGCCTTCTTGATGGAAGTGTAGCAGTGGTCGAGGGTCTTGTCACCACGTGTTGGACAGTCCACTTGCTGGTACAGCTTCGGCATTTCTTTCTTGAAATCACCAGCAACGATGACGGTGGAGTCGGGCCAACTGTTCTTGCACTTGTTAATTTCGTCTGCTAGCAGACTAAGTGCGGCGGAGAGGTTCGCTGTGGGATGGATGTACACAGCGATCGGCGTCACTGAGGATATTTCGCGTGGGAGGTAGAAGGGTCGGCACTGGATGGTTAGGAACTCCACGTCAGGAATGCGTGCACACAACAGCATTTTGACATCGGAGCACCAGTGTGTGTTCACAAAGAAAACACACCACCGCCCTTTTGCTTGCCGGAGTCAGCAGTGCGGTCAGCTCTGTATACAGTGAAACCTGGTGGTTGAATGGCGCTGTCAGGGATGTCCGGGTTAAGTCATGTTTCAGTGAAACAAAACACAGAGCACTCTTTGTAGACTCTCCTCGTCTAAATGTAACATGTAAGTTCGTCAGTTTTGTTGGGTAGGGATCTAACGTTGGACAGGAACATACTAGATAGAAGTGGGCGAAAACTTCGTTGGTGTAACCTTGAAAGGACCCCACCTCGCTTTCCGCGTTTCCTTGCGGACTGAGCCTTGCGTGCTGATCGCTCCGTGTTCATTGTTGACAGTTGTAAATCATGAAAGAGAGTTGAAGTGAGATCTCAAAACACTGGACTCACCTACCTGTTCCCTAAAACGCAGCAGCGTGTCGCGATCATATTGTAAGATCGCAGCTGTTTCCCTAACACATAAACAGAATTAAACACAAAATAAACAGGACAGCTATCCCCGTGTCGCTATTGGTCAGCGCCATCTTGGACACATTGCTTTATTTAGAATTTAGATATTATCTTAAGCATAGAACAGCTGCATATTGATAGTTTGTATCGCTTCTTGTATCATACAAACAAGCTGGACTTAACATAGTCACTTTGAACGACTAAAATGTAAACTTCAAGAGAGCTTTTTTCGTTCACTTTTAACCATAACTCCAGTTGTTGTAATGAAATGGTTAGTACGTTATCCAAAACATAAAGAAAGAAAAGAAATCCAGCAATACTTATATCAGTAATTATATTTCAGAAACATTGTCAGAACTCTGTAATTCCAGCTGTTGTGATGAAAATAATGGTTAGTACATTATCAAAAACATGAAACAGTAAAGAAAAGTCAACAATACTTATATCAGTAATTTATAGTTCAGAGACATTGTCAGAAACTATGTTGTGATATGAATCAAAAATCTGTATCATTACATCTCACATTGAACACGTTTGGTTTGTGTTACCCAGAAAGAAAATGCAACAGTGCAGCTAGTCCTCATCTCAGATGGCCGTCGGTCCTTCGGTTTGGTGTTTTACCAGCACAACGCCATGAATTGGACAGTCAAGGAAGGTCAGCCCGTCGATATGGGCTTTTTGAATGGTCAGTCAGGGGAAGCCAACCTCTCTGATCATATTCCCTTTAATAAAATGGCCAGTGGGGCACTACACAGAATGGACACTTTAACTGGAAATACGGGTAAGTAGCCATGTATTGACTGTTTTACTCACGTATATCTGTAAATATAACTTGGTCTTGTGTGTATGTGTGTGTGTGTGTTTGTGCGTGTTTGCGCGCACACACGTGTATGTGTGTGCGTGTGGCCATGTTCAACTTTAACATTGGCATTTTCTCACCCACAGCAAATGGTGTACGAAACATGGTAGGATTTCATTTATGAGTATGACGTTCTTGGTCAACCCCATCATGACAATGTGATAAGCGGGGTGAAAAGTCACCAATCACGATCTTGTCATGGCAAAATAGAAAAAAAGAATCTGATAAAGATAACATTTTGCAGCCAGTATTCAGGGCCACAACATAGAATATGGAAAGACAAAATAACTGTGGTAAATCCTGGTTATCCCAGACGTAAGAAAATCCATAAGAGCACAAATATTTTCGTATACCTGTCGCCCAATTCTTTTTTTCCGTTATTGTCTAAAAATACAACATCCTGTGAGCCTTATGGAGTAATCTATAATTATCAATTATAGTTAATTGTCGCGAATAAATCATACACTTTACAAAAGAATTCAAATATATTAGTTATCTACCAAGTTCAGTTGTAGTAGGCCTCCTTCGGTCATGGCTGACCATGGATAGAGTATATCCGACCTAATGTCTAATTGGGCTGTCTGGACCAAGCAGCGTCGCCTATGACTGTAGAGACCGATGCGAAAGAGACAGTCTCTGTCGCAGAAGTCACATGTGTAAGCTGATGCTGGTCTGTCGGCTGCCGTCCCTTTTCTGCGAGCTCGCTTTTCTGCTGCAGCAGCTGACAGTTTGTCCTCACCAATCCGTAGCTGATTCTTGAGAGTGCTTCTCCATCTGTTGCGGTCATCTGCAAGGCCCTCCCAGGACTCAGTGTTGATCTCAAGTGCCTTCATGTCACGTTTGCAAACGTCTTTGTATCTCAACTGTGGGCGGCCGATGCTTCTCTGCCCCGTGGCGAGCTCTCCATAAAGGATGTCTTTTGGGATGCGACCATCTTCCATGCGGCGAACGTGGCCCAGCCAGCGCAGCCGACGCTGTCTCAGCATGGTATACATGGTCGGGAGGCTAACGCGAGTCAGGACTTCAGTGTTTGTCACCTTGTCTTGCCAGGAGATGCCGAGTATGCGCCGTAGGCTTCTCAGGTGGAAGGTATTGAGCCTTTTCTCCTGACGAGCATGTGTGGTCCACGCCTCACTGCCATACAGCAAGGTGCTGAGGACGCAGGCGTTGTATACAGCCATCCTTGTCTTCGTAGTCAGCTTGAGATTTGTCCACACTCTTTGTGTGAGGCGGGCTAGCGTTGTGGCTGCCTTCCCGATCCTCTTGTCGATCTCGGTGTCAAGGGAGAGGTCGTCGGTGATGGTGGACCCAAGGTAAGTGAATTGATGGATGGCTTCAAGCTCGTAGTCATCAGTGGTGATGGCAGGTGGATATGGCGTGTCTTGGCCTAGGACATTTGTCTTCTTGAGACTGATGGTCAGACCGAAATCTTTGCAGGCCTGGGAGAAGCGGTCCATTAGTGACTGCAAGTCCCGCTGGGTGTGGGTCACAACTGCGGCATCGTCAGCAAAGAGCATGTCTCTGATGAGGGCTTCGAGGACTTTTGTTCTTGCTCTGAGGCGGGCGAGATTGAAGAGCCTGCCATCTGATCTGGTCGATCCCTTCTTGCGCTGTGCTGAGCGCATGTCTCAGGAGAAGAGCAAAGAAGATTTCAAATAGGTGGGGCGAGGACACAGCCTTGTTTGACACCGCTGCGTACGTCGAAGGGCTTGGAGAGGTTACCATTAAACTGCACCGTCTCTTTCATGTTGGAGTGGAAGGACTCAATCAAGCTGTGCAGTTTGGGGTGGGGGGGGGGGGGGCAGCCGGTCTTCCGAAGAGCCCTGAAAAGGCCGTCTCTGCTGACTAGGTCAAAGGCTTTGGTGAGGTCAATGAATGCGACATACAGGGGCATCCTCTGCTCTTTGCACTTCTCCTGGATTTGGCGAAGGGAGAAGATCCTGTCTACCGTGGATCTCTCTGCTCGAAAACAGAACTGTGATTCCGGGTAAACGCGTTCGGCCAGTTTCTGCAGGCGAATTAGGAGGACCCGAGCGTAAACTTTGCCTACAATGCTGAGAAGTGAGATGCCTCTGTAGTTGTTGCAGTCGCTCCTTTCACCCTTGTTTTTGTAGAGGGTGTTAATCTTGGCGTCCCTCATGTCCTGCAGTACAGCTCCCTCATTCCAGCACTGACAGAGGACTGTGTGCAGAGGATGCAGAAGAGTAGTCTTGCAGTGTTTAATGAGGTCTGGGGGAATTCCGTCACTGCCAGGTGCCTTGCCTGATGTCAGGCTGTTAATGGCCTTGCTGAGTTCGTCCTCAGTTGGCTCTGCGTCAAGTTCTTCCACGACCGGCATGCACTTGATGGCATCGAGGGCTGAGTTGGACATCATGTTTTCTGTGGAGTAGAGGTCGGAGTAGTGTTCTGCCCATCTCTCCATCTGCTGGCTAGGATCGTTGATTACTTCCCCAGTGGAGGATTCGAGGGGGCAGTCTTGCTCTGTGTTGGTCCCAGTGCCTTCTTGATACCATCATACATCCCTCGGATGTTGCCTCTTTCAGCAGCATTCTGTATCTCTTCGCTGAGCCCTGTCCAGTTCTCATTTGCACATCGCCTGGCGTTAAACTGAACCTTACTCCTGGCGGCCCTTAGGATTTGCAGGTTCTTCTCACTGGGTGGCCGTTTCTACTCAGTGAGTGCAGCGCGCTTGGCCTCAATACTGGGAGTCATCTCTGATGATTTGGCCTCAAACCAGTCGTGGGACTTCGCGGTTTTCTTCCCAAAGGTGGCCATAGCAATGCGGTGCATGGTGTCTCGTAGCGTTTCCCATCTTTCTGTGGCAGAGTCTCTGGGCTGCAATGCATCGATTTCTTTCTCAAAGGCCTCTGCGAACTGTTCTACAAGGTCTGGCTGAGACATCTTGCTGACGTCAATGCGAGAGTACCCTTGTTTCTTTGAGCAGTTGAACTTCTTTGGTTGCACTCTGATCTTGCAGCATATCAGAGAGTGGTCCGTGTCGCAGTCTGCGCTGTGGTAAGAGCGAGTGTGGAGAAGGTTTTTGATGGCAGCTCGTCTTACTAGGATCAGATCCAGTTGGTGCCAATGTTTTGAGCGCGGGTGCCTCCAGGAGACTGTGTTGGGGCTTCGTCTTGAAGAAGGAGTTGGCGATGCACAGTTCATGGCAGGTACAAAACTCAAGTAGTCGCTGTCCATTCTCATTCATTTTCCCCACTCCAAAGGAACCGAGACAGTCTCGTGCATCACTGTTGTCTTTTCTTGGCTGTTCCGCTCCGTCTACTGTGTGTGTGGTTCTGTCACTGAGTCAGGATATGTCATGACACCTATCTGTTCTGCTGTGTTTGTGTCGTTGTGGTCAGTTTGTTTCGTTGTTACCTCAGTCGTCTGCTTTAGTTTTGAGAGAGAAACACACAAACAAACAAAGGATTTATTCAATATAAGGCCGTCGCCCCATTTGAAGGGGGTTAAATAAATGTGAACGACATATCATAGCTAATTCTAATACATATTGTTAACACACAAACAATATACGAACATAGAAACAGTGCGTGTACGTGTAAATATGAAGACACCAAGAGAAAAAAAAACAGTCGTGGATGCATGAATGGTAATTTGACATTTACAACACTAAATAGAGGAGAATAAGAGGAGATATATAAGGGGACATATATATAGAGAGAGAGTTCAAAAAATGAAAACTAACATAGGTCAAGATAATGATTCATCAAAGAATAAATTTTACAAAAACATTTTAACCAAAACAACCCCCCCCCCCAAAAAAAAAAAAAAAAACAACAACAAAAAACAACAACAACAAAACAAAAACACCCAAAAAAACCACAAAAAAACAACAACAAAAAACAAAAAAAACTCAAATAAGCATGCACATATTACATTAATAGAAACAACGTCATTTAAATAGTTGTTAGAAAGAGAGAGACAGAGACTCAGAGATAGAGAATAGAGAGACAAAGACAGTGATGACGTAATATAAGATTTGAGTTCTCTCTCTCTCTCTCTCTCTCTCTCTCTCTCTCTCTCATGTCAACCCTTTCCTTGCAGGCTGTTGTAACTTGTGGAAGGAGTATGCTAAGAGAGGGAGAGATAGGTCAACAATGCCAACAACAGTCACAATAACATCAACAACAGTAATAACAATGATAACACCGGTGATGGTTTTCTCCGTTTTTGTTTGGTTTTTCCTGTGTGTGTCAAGTCAAGTCAAGTCAAAATGATCTTTATTGAGGGTTAAAGAATAAGCTTATACAGCTTTTTTACATCCTGCCCTCATAAAAAAAGAGAAGAAAATTATTTTGTTTTAATTTAAAAAGGAAGAAATGGGGGAAGTGGGGGTCTGGAAAGGATATATGGAAATAAACAATTACAAGAAACACACACAAATTCTACCGAGAACAACAACAACAACAACAGAAATAATACAAGCGTAAACAGCAATAAATTTACATATGATACTGACACGATTACAACATGCAATGCGACATTCTTACATCATTAATTTAATTCAGGAAGAAAAGAGAGAGAGGAAAAACGAGAGAGAAAGCTACATATATATACATGCACATACATACACACATACACACACACACACACACACACACACACACACACATATATATATATATATATATATAGAGAGAGAGAGAGAGAGAGAGAGAAAGAGAGAGAGGGGGAGAGAGAGAGAAAACAGACGGGTAAAGGTAACAGTCGAGAAATGGAAAAGAGACAGAAAGTCAGAAGGACAGAGAAGGTTTAAAGTTAGAAAAATAGACAGACAAGTATATAGACAGCAGATACAATGATAGTCATATCGAAGCATCAAGGGATCATATTTTTTCCATCAAATATTTCTTAAGTGTTTTTTTGAATGGTTGCTTTAGACGACATGATTTTAAAGGAGGAGGTAAACCATTCCATATCGTTCCCCCAGAATATGTTAAACTAGATGTATATAAATTGCTTCGGGGTCGTGGAAAAGATAGTTTGTGAGTGTGTCTATTTTCATTAGTAATAAAATTCTGGGATATTTTCTTTGGTGCCGTTCCATTCGCTATACTGTGCATACACATACATTTGTTAAGTAACAGTCGACTTTTGAGCGGAAGAATGTCTAAATTTTTATAGTCATTATCTGTCAAAGTATTAGATTTTAGTTTAATCAGTTTTAGAGCTCTTTTGTGCAAGCGACTGATGTGTTTGAGGTTAGTTTCGCTAGCATTATCCCACAACGTGGATGCATAGTTTATGAGAGATAGAATGTGTGCGTGAAAAAATAGCTTCCTAGAATAAAGATTGAGAAAATGTTTAACCTTGCTAAGCTGGTATATTCTTTTGGAAATTCTTTTCCCTAGATCAGCAATATGATCAGTCCATGACAGGTCATTGTCTATTATGACCCCCAATACTTTGTGTGTTGTAACTTCTTCAATTGTTCTCCCGTGGATGTATAAAGGTGTAAAGGAGGTATGCATTTTTTGTCGCTTCTGTCGTGTCGTCACATACATACATTTAGTTTTGCCTGTATTTAGAGACATGTGGTTCAGCTCAGTCCATTTGACCAAACTATCTATATTGTTCTGAAGCTCATTTACAAGTTCAGTTGGATTATCACTATTTGACTGAAGTGAGGTGTCGTCCGCGAACATTTCGCATGTGCATTGTATATGTAATGGCAAGTCATTTATATATATGGAAAATAAAAGTGGTCCAAGCACTGATCCTTGTGGTACACCAAATTTTACAGGTAAAAAATCAGAACTGATTTCAACCAACTGATGACGGTCACTGAGAAAGGAGATAAAAAAATCTAAAGCATCATTTGACAAATTGTAATGTGAGAGTTTTCTAACAAGAAGAGAGTGGTTAATTATGTCAAAAGCCTTGGCGAAGTCAACAAAGAGAATACCTGTGAACACATTATTGTTTATGTTTAAAAGGCATCTTTCAATAATTTGTATAAGAGCTGTGTGACAGGAGTGATTTTCCCGAAAACCTGATTGGTTTTCGTGTATCAAATCATATTTCTTAAGATAGAAATTAAGGTGAGATTGCACATGTCTTTCAAGTGGTTTGGACAAAACAGACAGTATAGAAATAGGTCTATAGTTAGAGGGATTATCTCGGTCTCCTGCTTTGTACAGTGGTATAACCTTAGCTTCCTTAAATTTTAATGGGAAAACCTGTTTATCAATACATAAATTATATACATAGGTGAGAGTGTCTGATATATATGCTGCACTGGCCTTTAGTATTTTACCATCGATTCCATCTAAGTCTCTTGTTCCAGATTGTTTCAGGCGTAGTAAGCTATGAAATACTTCGTTTATTGTCACAGGTGGTATATTAAAGTTAGCTGAGATGTTTTTCGAGTCACAGTATTGTTTCAGTAGTTTTAGTTCGTTTTCATTTGTTTTATCATTTACAATTATATTGTTGGCAATGTTAGCAAAATGATAGTTTAACTTTTCTGGTGATATCTCTTTTATTGGTTTATGGAAATTAGACATTGAGTTCTTGTTAGTCAAGATATTAATGGCTTTCCAAACTGCTTTCGAATTCTGAGAAGAAGACACTAGATTTTGAAAAATATTTAATCCTACTTTTTCGCTTCATAGAATTCACTTTATTTCTTTGTTTTCTATATAATTCTACTTTCTTTGATCTGTGGTAGTAATCTCTTAATTCAATTTCATTATCTATTTCCTTTGTCAACCACGGAGGTTTAATTTTATGCTTCACCCTTTTTCTTATAAATGGAGCATGTCGATCATACACTAAATTAAATGTGTTTACCCAGTAGTTAATGGCCTCGTCGGGATTTCTTATTTGATAAACATATTCTAAACCAGAATGAAGCAAATCATTGATGAATGTATTCTTATCGAAATGGGTGAAACTTCTGTAAAAAAAATTCTTTATGACCCGATTTAGGAATTTTGACACCTTTCTTTTTCCAAGTTAGACAAACAGACGAATGGTCACTACAGCCAGTTTGAACAGAACATGTTTCCACTATATTAGATTTTGTGTTGACGTAAATGTGGTCAATGAGAGTTTCAGTGTGTTCAGTGAGACGTGTAGGGCGATCGATTATTTGTTCTAGTCCGTACAGAGCGTAACTGATGTTCCATTTTGTTCCAGGTACTGTCAAATCAATTTTAAAGTCCCCAAGGAGAATAATTTCTTTAGACTCAAGTATAGCTGCATCCATCATCGAATTAAATTTGTCGTACCAGTCAACGGTTTCGGCTGGGTTTCTATAAAGGAATCCTATCATAATAGGTCTACAACGTTTAAGAGTAATTTCTATCCAAATAGATTCCGTGCCATGATTTTCAAGGTGTGTTAGTCTCTTGAACATTACTGAGTTATTACAATATAAAAGAAGTCCAGTAGATCTTGGACCAGCAGGGTCAAGTCGGATGATATCATAGTTAGGCATGCATATATGAGAATCGGGAATACGATCAGTTAATCTAGACTCTGCAACACAGTAAACATGAAAATTAACCCCATTGTTATGCAATATGGTTGCGATATCATCAGTCTTATTTCTGACACTGTTGATATTTAGATATCCTATGCGAAGCCCCTCTTGTGAGGGCCATGTATCTTGAGTGAGAGGCATTATATGGCAGTAGGAAATAACCACATATACAAAATGTATGTGCTTTACACACAAGAATTACTTTCAGTATAGCAATATATGCCCAAATACAATGCAAGAAAAATATCGGTTCAATTAAAGACTAAAGCACAAATACAATGGTATCCAATGGAACTACTGCACAAGTAGACGTGAGCGAATGCCTACAATCAATTAGCAAACACTCAGCAAAGCATGTAATATCTAAAAAAATAAATAAATAAATAAACAACAAAAACAACAACAACAACAAAAAAAGAACAACAAAAAAACCGACAACAAAAAACAACGTACGATTATGGATTATCAAAACGTGGAGTAAAGGAAGGCGAAAAAGCATATATTAGAGAACAACCACCCGTGACACACTTAGCAGCGTGTCTATCACTGACCAAGATAGTCAAGTATTTGATACGGCAATCCAAACGTAATTGGTCCAGGGAATACAAAAATTCAGCAACATCTATCCAAGTCCAGCAAGCTGCAACACACTCACTGCCCCCATCCCCCATCGCTTCATCCTCGTCAACTCCCATCATCCCCCACCCAGTCACCCCTTTGCAACATTATGCACATATGCAGTCATACACTCCATTCATACTTGCACTCGCACACATGCATCCCTATCATGGAAATGGACGCTGAAATGATTGGTGAGCACCCATGTAAGTAGTAATCATGCTACGCAAGAACTGTTCAAAAGGGTTAGTAGCAGGCATGTGTATAAAATTGGCAGGAATGTCAGGTTTAAACATTGGGTCTTGGGGCATTCTTGTTTGAAAAGGGGGCACAAAGCTCATTCCATGATATGGTACGTGTGGTGGTGGTGGATTTGACTGAGCTGTCTGAATGTTGTCACCATACATAGGGGGCACAAAGCTCATTCCATGATATGGTACGTGTGGTGGTGGTGGATTTGACTGAGCTGTCTGAATGTTGTCACCATACTTAGGGGGTGGGGGAGGGGCTTGGGGGTTGGGCAGGTGAGAAGGTGGGGGTGGTTGAGAGGGTGGGGGAGGGTGACCACTGAAGGTGCGATCAGAGGAGTTTGATGTTTGCTGTGACCATTGGTTTTCTCTGTGTGGGAGGGGAGGATAATGAAACATGGATTCTGGCGAATGGTAATCATTGGGTGGGGCCCTGCTTTGCTGTCTGTATTCTGGGTTGTAATCTGAGTAGTTTGTATGCGTGTGACTGTTGGACGCTGAGGCCATTTGAGTGTTCCGTGTGGGGTTTGACTCTCGGAACCGAATTGGGAAAAACAGTTGCTTAAAATTTAGTGCGAGTTTAGCTGTGCCAATTTCGGTGAATGAGGTTGCTGTACAGAACAAGTTTGGGCTTTCCTGTTGATGTTGTAAAAGTAAGGAAATTATCAACGAATTCTGTATTCAGCATTTCACAGGCTTGTTGCATGTTGTTATTTGATGGTGTGATGAAAGTGTTCAGGTGGTGTGTGCCTCGTGCTGGGACTATGGAGCTGAGGATTACTCTGGCATGAGGGAAGATGTTACTGGCCAGATGAATGAGGTCACCCCATGTCTCTGTATTGACTGTCCCTGTGGCTCTACAGTCATTGACCCCGGCATGTATAATCAACACTTTGAGGCTGGAGGAACCACGTTGTAGGTGCAGCCAGTCAACCACGTCACAGACGGTCATACCTGGCACACAGATTTTTGACGTGGATTCTTGTCGGGGGGTTATTCTTCGGAGATCAATGTCTCTGATGACTGAGTCCCCAATCAGCAGAACAGAGGTTCTGTCTGATACTGAACGACGGGACAGAATGTCAGATGGGGTGTTCCCTCGGTCCACTTCTTTGCTGTCAACACCAGTTTGATCTCGTGATGTTCTGGAGCTTGAGTTTGTGTTAGGCTTGCGATCCACTGGGTGAGCTGTGTTATCTTCTTGTTGGGGAGGGCTCAGCTGATGAGACGTCTGAGTGGAGAGGACGGGGCTGTTCTTTTCTGTTCTAGGACTCCGGCTCTGTGTGGGCTGTTTGGGTTGTGTCGAAGGATGACTCAGCGCCTCACTGCCAGAGTCAAACGTGTTCCGGGTCGTTTCTTCTTCAGGGGCAGTTGGATGACGGAGTTCATCATTTTGGTCACAAGTGATGGACTTTCCGTTGGTTGCAGCGTCAGCTGGTGATGGTCTGGAGGTTTCCCTGGCTCTTGGTGATGTGCTGCAGACGGTGGTGGGTGTTAGAACGTTTGCGGTATCTTCCTGCACAACGCCTACATTATCACCTTCAGTCTGGGTACTGGCTTCACGTGATCTGACGGGCTTCAACTTTTTTAGGTCCGCACAGACATTCCCAAACTGGGTTTTTAAAGAGTGGTTTTCTTTTCTCAGCGCGTTGACTTGCTTGTCTAGCTCACCGATTTTTGTTTCAAGGGAGCCAATCAATGAATGGAGCGTCTCTGTCTTGAATGCTATAAGTGTACGTAATTCGTTTTTTGTACACACTTTTTGCGTCTTCGATGTGAGCAGTCATTGAAGCTTGAAACTCACAGTGAGACTGCTGAAGATCAGCCACTGCATCCTGTAGTTCCTGGAACTTTCCAATGTAGGCCGTCAGTGAAGCTGTTGGCCGTGGATCACTCTTCTTCTTTGGGGTGACACAGAGGGTACGTCTCCGGAGTTTGTGAAGCATTTGAGGACGTTCCATCTTTTGTCTTGTGAGGGGAGTAGAGGGGGTGTGGGATCCATCCTTCAGTCCACAAGGTAAAGGGGGGATTCTTTCTTCCTGTTGATCTTGCGGGTGAGGTTGTTCTTTATGTGGTGGTTGTGCGTCAGTGGCAGGTTGACTGGTAACTGCTTCAGGTGGTGCCATTTCTGGGGTAGCTTGACTTGCATCAGATGTGGGAGATGTCCCACTGTGATTTGAAGCGTGTTTGATGTTGATATGCGGGGTAGGGGGGAGGAGAATAAAACCTTCAGCTGGAGAAGTGTTCTCTGGATTAACATGCACTGGAGAAACAGAACTATGGCCAGACATGCTTCTGTTAGGGGGTTCACTGTTCATTGGGGTCACTGTCATTACTGGGCACTCTGGGTGTACAACACCAGTCACACAGCTCATGAAGGTCATCGGGGCTTTCAGGAGGGACTGGGTCAGTGATGTCACATCACTGTTCACCATATAGGTTTTCACGATACGATTGATGACCTCACACTCCTCTGTGTCCCATTGTGTACAGTCCTTGCCCTGACACAGGAGGGTACCCGCCCCAACACTGGATTTGAAAAACAAGGTCAAGGTCACACGTTTGGAACTGGGGTGGCAAGTGTACACGCGAATGACTGTTTTTGCCGGCGTTGACTGTGCTTCAGTTATCCACAATGAAGAGGAGGGCAGAGTGTGCTCTTGATCATCGTAGTCTGCGGATTCGATCTTTATCAGTTCGTTTGCAATTGCGGAGTATCGATATAGTATTGCATTGCGCCAGATAACAAGTTCTTTCTCATCACACCAAAATCTCTTCTGAATGCGATCAAGAGTGTTTTTCAGTTTCTTGGCTGTATCGGAGTCATGGGCCTGTGGTTGGATGACATTCATAATAGCACGGGATTTACCGATTCATCGGCCACATGAGGTAAAAACAACTCATTCACACTGTTGTTGCAGGACTGGTCTCGGTTTAGAGTCGCTTACATTGTCCACAGGCAACTGAAATTTGAAGCCAGGATTTTTTCATGACTGATGTAGGCAAACACAGCATAGTTGCATGATCCCATTGTTAAATGTTAAGCGCCTGTACCATCAATTTCCGGAAGGAATATTTTTACACTCAAGATGATCGAAATATTGTTTATCAAATTATGACACAATTACAATTCGATCAGTGTTTCTACTTACATGTTTCGTTTCAGGAAACAATCGCACAATCACAATCCAAGACGATATAACTAATACACTCTTCTGCGTGGCGTAATTTGATAATTTTCAACAGAAGGTAATCAGCTGTTCAACCACCACCTTGAGTTCAACACTGTGTGTGTGTGTGTGTGTGTGTGTGTGTGTGTGTGTGTCTGTCTGTCTGTCTGTGTGTCCCCATTTCTTTGTCTCGATTCTTCTTCATCTATTATTAATTTCTTAATTTTATGTCAACCCTTTCCTTGCAGGCTGTTGTAACTTGTGGAAGGAAAATGCTAAGAGAGAAAGAGAGAGAAAAAAAACCCTCAGAACTCAAAGCGTTTTTGTTTTGTTTTTTTGTTGTTTTTCAAGGATTTAAGTTTAGGCATGGCCTATTCGTCCAATCTATCCTTGAGAGAGTGAGAGAGATAGTGAGAGAGAGCAGACCAAATCGGACCAGACCAGATGATTTATTCAGATAGGCCATGAAGGGGTGTAAACAAAGTATAGTAGTCAATCAATCTTTTGTCTGTAGATGTCAGGTATGAATACATTCATAATGCATAGTTTATGTAACATCTCTAATCCGTTTGAGAGATTTTTACAGAAACATTGCTAAATGTTTACCAGTTTGATCATTCGCAGATGAGAGGAGGGATATTAACTTGACTCTTATGGGGAAGTTCCAGTATCATTTCGGAATCAATTATTTTCTCAAGTCGTGAAGAGTTGGGCACTCCAAAACGAAATGTGTTTTATCCTGACTTGTAGACTCTCGCAAGTTACGTGAGTGATTTTGTGAGTCGTCAGTTTTGTATCGTTTTAAGTGCACTGCAATATCCGAAACACCACATCTATATTTGTCAGTGCCTGTTTGATATACTTATTTAAATCCATTGGAATATATGGCTTCATTCTAATTCACGTTTAAAACGTTCTGAATAAGGAATATGTTGCACTACTTTGAATGTGGTCATTCCATTCCTGTCATCTGCAGTCAGTAATTCTCTGTTTAAAACATTTTTTTAACTACTTATGTCTTCCTCTCCTCGGTTATACCAAACAAATGAAAATCCATATTGGCTTAAACACAACGACGTTTTGAATCCCACTTGCATTTACCTTTACAGTCAAGACTACGGGGCATTTTACAAGGTTTAAACGGTAACCTTTCATTATTCATGAAGGTTTACTTTAGCCAGTACGAAACACCTCTCATGAAATAATTCCCAAATAATGGGAATCTCACGGCTCTCCATAGACCATATCATTTGCAGTGCGCCAGTTTATACCGATAAATCTTTTTAAAAGCAAACCAGTGTAATTTTTCTTTCGGTAAATCTTTCTCAAGTCTATTAGATTCGGGACATTTGACTTTCTTGCTTGATAGACGTGTGACATATCTCCGAAGGTTAGCCTCAGTCAGACCCTACATAACAGAGAAAAATATGGATCAGTTGGTTTCCTCTTTTGTCCTGTCCAGACTGGTAGGTTTACCATCTTCCTCCATCAACAGATACAGAAAATTCAGAACAATGCTGCACGACTGGTTCTCTTCAAAAAGAAATCTGATCGTGTTACACCTCTGCTGAATCGGTTACACTGGCTTCCAACTGAGTCCCGCATTCACTATAAGTTAGCAACACTCGCCTTCAAACATTTTGACAAGTCTCTTCCATTTATCTCTCCTCTGTATTGGAAACATATGAACCACACAGAACATTAAGATCCAGTTCTGAAATCCTGCTTAAAGTTCCAAGGACTGATCTAAAATGCGCTGGAAACAGGCCTTTCAGAGCTCAGGTTCCCCAAGTGTGGAACTCTCTATCTTCATCTCTTAGAAATTCCTCTGATCTACCTTCCTTAAAGTCAGATTTGAAAACTTACCATTTCCGTAAGCATTTTTGTTCTGGGCGGAATGGTTAAACCAAGGTATGCTTGTCAGCAAGTATCTTTGTGGTAGTATTTTTGTAGTCCTGTTTTAATGCATTGTGTATTTTATGTAGTTTCGGTTTTGGATGTGATGTAATTTTGTTCTATCTGGTTATTTTTAATGGGCACACGTGTGTGTGTGTGTGTGTGTGTGTGTGTGTTCGTGCGTGTGTGCGTGCGTGCGTGTGTTTGTGAGGTTACAGTGCTCTGGTACGCGTGTGTAAGTGTGTAGGCATGTTAGTATGTCTGAACAGAATTCTATGTTAGAAAATAAGAAATATTTAATGCTTATGCCATTTTGTTTTGATATTTAATGTCAGTGTGAATGTAAATGTAAGGGAGGGTCATTTAGATGTGTGGGTGTGGATGTGTGTTCTATGAAATGCATTTTGTTTTAATATAAGCCTTATTTACTTCATAGCTTTTATAATCTTTAGTGTGCTTTTGCATTCACATGTTTTCCATTGTCAGATAGCGGTTGATATGTTTTTAAGGCATGGTTGTAGGCAACTATGATGCAAGGCGCTTTGAGCAGCATTGGTGCTGGATATCGCGCCATAGAAAAACTATGTATTATTATTATTATTATTATTACATACCTTGGCGAGATGATGAACACGCTAATTTCATAACATAAAGGAAATAATTTAATGTGGTTGAAATGTTAAGTTCACGTACGAGGTAGCAAACGAAACTACATAATGATAACAATCCACTAGGTGACACAAATTCCAGCAGAACCTAATATTACAACATTTCGTTATGCTCAGGCCGCAGGGGAATGTGGCTGTACCAGATAGGAGACACTTACAGCGCAGCGCAAGAATGTGAGGACTGGTACAGGAGGAATAAACGCCTGGCTAAGGAGCGCAGTGAGGCCTTCCAGCGTCTGCCTGAGTGTCCATGTAGCCTATACTTCCTGGAGCGGATCGGGGTCTGGCGCCTCTATTACTACAGGGATGACTACAAAGTGACATGCTATAGGATGCACACTTTCATCAGTCGTCAAGTGGCACCTCACGGCAAGGTCAGGGCAGCAGCGAATAGTTCGTCTAAAACGTTAAAAGCAAAACGTTTTGTTTTTTGGTTGTTTTTTTGTTGTTGTTTTTTTAAGTGTGGCCGTGTCCTGAGTGGTTCTAATAGGGGGTACGGCACAAAAGACTTAACTAAATGATTGATTGAATGAAAGGATAGACAAGATCCCACGCACAGGCCAGGAACATATAGAGGCCAGTCACAAATGGGTTTTTCTATTGTTTTATTTACAATATTAGATGAGAAGAAAACCTAAGAGAAGAGAATAGAAGAGAAGAGAAGATAAAAAGAGAAGAAGATATCTAGGAGAACTAAGAAGAAGAAGACAGTGCCTGGAATGACACAAACAAATGTCATTAGCACAACATGTCGACACAAGTGAATAGTAAAGCACATGTATACATGGAAAGACTATCACTCGGGTTTGGGATACGCAACAACATAATGCATATGTGTGAAGACCAAACGCTGACATCAAATGACATTTCTAATACATTTAAATAGTGCAGTTAAAGTGATTGAAGCGATGCTGACTTGGTGAAAGTACACTGACAGTATAGATTAGATAAAACTTATACTGTGTCAAAGTGACTCAAATGAATCAGTGGATTAGATATAATACTGGCAAACTGATAGACCAGATATTAAATGAAGAACCATCATGGCTTAACCATTAAGTGGTGAATGAACTTTACGCACTCACTAGAACATTCTGGAACAAACTATCTGTGTCGAGAGACGTCACTGACTGTGACGTTAAGAATCAAATGGAACACTGCTCCATGCGGATGACGACATGGCAATTATTTAGATCAGTCATAGCCGATCTGTGACTAACTTGTCAAAGCAATAACTGAACAAAGAATTAACTGAACAAAGCAATAACTGAACATACTCATATAAACACAAGTACTGTGTCAAATAATACAATTTACAAATCAACACATTCTACACACTAGTACTTACAGCGATACGTAGCGAAGTGTCACTGTTGTGAGAACACACCCGACACACTGCCCGCGACACAGCAAGAGACAAAGAGAGCAGGTGCTGGCCACGGCTGGCTCGGGTGTGGAAGTGACCACTCATCACCCGCTCGGCCAATTTATACAAATTAGGCGAACTACAAAGACAATCACGTGGGCTGCAAACCAGATCGTCACTAATCTGAAGAAATCTGATGAGAACTGTGCTTGTTACAAGGTGTTCAGTGACAGAGTTCTAGATGATTACTGAACCGATTTGCATCGGATAAGTTGCAAAAGAAAGAGCTCAACACCTACTTTATAATGAGTATAAAATGAAGTGTTGGTTATTTAAGATAAATTTATAATCTTAATTCAAGTCACCTGAACAGGGTCAGTTTTAACGAGCTCATCACTGAAAATTACAAACTGCGTTAGATCAGTTTAACGCAGGCGAACATAAATGGAATAGATTTAAAGATGGAATTAAGACGAGTCTGCCAGTATATAATACTAGTAGTTTACTGATCTGACAAGAGAGTTATTAATTAATTACGGTGGAACAGAAACACAAGTTTGCTCTCAGCCAATGACGTACCACAACGCGACACTGGTCAAGCCGTCAGCAGGTGGCCTGGCGAGGAGGACAAAATGATGTAAGCGGAGTGACGTCACACATTCTGTGCGCGGGTTATGAGGGAAAACTGTCGTCTGCTGTGGCTTGTGCATGAATAGTGTTGGAGCAAGCATAGCGCGCTTGGTCACACCTCCCCCCATCTTTTGAAAACCATCGTCCGCGATGGTTAATTAAAAGTAATTCTTGTGAGCAGACTTAGATGAGCATCAAACAAGAATTATTGGGCAGGTAAGGGAGATAATTTTGCTGATAACTGATAGCTAAGTGAATGTGAAATGACTGCAACCTTCTTAGGAACAACACCCTACTTCTATATTCAAAGTGGCTTTAGCCAGGTTAAGTTAAGAGTTTGGACCTAGTCGAATGCATCCTAACTTAACTTTGAAGAGTTTGATATAGAGAAGGGGTCCCAATTTGGTAACATACATTATGAAGTTTGAAAGCATTCATTTGTGTGCCTATCAATCTATCTATCTTATCACTGTCAGACGCACATGTAGAATAGCATAAATAATAAACATGAATTATGTGAGCATGTTCATAGACATACTTTGCATTGCTAAGACCTTGTGACAAGCTAGATCACAGGTTAACTAAGCAAGAAGAAAAAACAACAACATAAAACATGAATTTGTGTAGAAATATCTGAAAATGAAAAGAAAATCACAGCATGAACATCAACAGGAAAAACAAAATCAGCATTGCCTCAGTTCCGCAAGAATGAAAAAAATAAGAAACATGAGTGTTTTGCAGTGTCACTGTTCTGGCTGTTAAATGTTTGACATCAGTCTCCTCACACAGTCAGTGGTGCCCTGGTTGCCAGTCGTGTGGAGCGCCTAGGTGCAGGATCTGGTGGTAGTGAAGGTGGCTCTGGAACAGCTCGCCGAGTTGGTGTCCTGGGTCTTGGCATGGGCCTGGTCAGCCACATACCACTGTCACTATCGGTATCAGTGTCAGAGTGTGACACCTTGCTGTCCTGGTGGTGCAGTGGGACCGGGTGAGTCGGCGTGACAGCAGGTAGTTGTTGTTGATCGTGTCTCTGCTGCGTGGGGCTGATGATAGGTGGGGACATCTGTGGGACCACAGCGTCAGGTGTGGTGCTGTGGCGCCTCCGTCGTCTGTGTCTCCTGCGTCTCTGGTTTGGAGCTGGTGCAGTTGGCATTGGTCCGGATTGCTCAGTGTGTGTAGTAGCGACACACTGGTTGTGGACTGGAACTGCAGGCTGGTGGTCGGCATTCAGCTGCCTGGCCTTGTAGCGTCGCTTGTGGCGACACTGGTCTTCGGTGTGACCGGGCCTCTCACACCAGACACAGTGTGGAGGGTGTGGGGTATGGTGAGCAGCACAGTGTTGAGGATGTGGGCGGTGTGCTGGCTTGGGGGACTGCAGCTGACGTCGCAGGCTGGTGTTTTCAGCTGCGAGTGTGGCCAGCTGGGCTTCCAGGCGGACAACACTGTCTACGCCGGGGCAGGTGTTGTAGGTGTGGCTGTCCTCCCTCAGCCATCGCTGGGCCTCCTTCTTAGCTGCCTCGAAGGTGGTGTCAGGGTGGTCTCGTATGAAGCGCCTGACATCGCGCCTGAGTGCAGCTGGCTGAAGACCTCTGGCGAAGGCGTCGCGGAGTATGGTTGCTGGCACCTGCATGACCCCATCTTCAGCCCTGTTGACTTTGGTCCACAGGTACCGAAGATGTGATGCGAAGTCGGTCACCGTCTCCTTGGGCTGCTGCTGCCTGTTGAAGAAGGTGGTGGCAAGCTCTGTGGTGTCTCGCTGATCTCCCCAGTTCTCCTCAATGATGTGAAGGATCTTGGCTGGGGTGTCCACTTCTGTCGCTGGCAGCCTGACGATCTGCTGGCGACATCGGCCTGCAAGGGCGGAGATCAGCCAGAGAGAGGCTGTCGCGTCATCCAGGGGCTGTAGTTGGAGGATCAGTCTGGCCTCCTGGATGAAGTCGTCGACTTCACTGCTGCCTTCCTCACCGGATAGCGTCGGGAGTTTGGGCAGGAAGTCAGTTGAAGCCATTTTGATGGGGCGACGTTTCTTGTTGTGGACTTGTGTACCTGCTGCACTGTCTTCTCTCTTCTCCTATGTTAAACTATCCCTGTATGACCATTAGTGCTACCTCTTGTTCCTGTACGATCCTGGCTCACAGTGCCAAGTATGTGATAGAGTACGCTTGGCTAGGAGCTGTGATTTATTATTAGAGATATTTAGAGACTTTGCACATCCTATGCTCACAGCGCCAAGTTGTAACAAGGTACACTTGGTGATCCCACGCACAGGCCAGGAACATATAGAGGCCAGTCACAAATGGGTTTTTCTATTGTTTTATTTACAATATTAGATGAGAAGAAAACCTAAGAGAAGAGAATAGAAGAGAAGAGAAGATAAAAAGAGAAGAAGATATCTAGGAGAACTAAGAAGAAGAAGACAGTGCCTGGAATGACACAAACAAATGTCATTAGCACAACATGTCGACACAAGTGAATAGTAAAGCACATGTATACATGGAAAGACTATCACTCGGGTTTGGGATACGCAACAACATAATGCATATGTGTGAAGACCAAACGCTGACATCAAATGACATTTCTAATACATTTAAATAGTGCAGTTAAAGTGATTGAAGCGATGCTGACTTGGTGAAAGTACACTGACAGTATAGATTAGATAAAACTTATACTGTGTCAAAGTGACTCAAATGAATCAGTGGATTAGATATAATACTGGCAAACTGATAGACCAGATATTAAATGAAGAACCATCATGGCTTAACCATTAAGTGGTGAATGAACTTTACGCACTCACTAGAACATTCTGGAACAAACTATCTGTGTCGAGAGACGTCACTGACTGTGACGTTAAGAATCAAATGGAACACTGCTCCATGCGGATGACGACATGGCAATTATTTAGATCAGTCATAGCCGATCTGTGACTAACTTGTCAAAGCAATAACTGAACAAAGAATTAACTGAACAAAGCAATAACTGAACATACTCATATAAACACAAGTACTGTGTCAAATAATACAATTTACAAATCAACACATTCTACACACTAGTACTTACAGCGATACGTAGCGAAGTGTCACTGTTGTGAGAACACACCCGACACACTGCCCGCGACACAGCAAGAGACAAAGAGAGCAGGTGCTGGCCACGGCTGGCTCGGGTGTGGAAGTGACCACTCATCACCCGCTCGGCCAATTTATACAAATTAGGCGAACTACAAAGACAATCACGTGGGCTGCAAACCAGATCGTCACTAATCTGAAGAAATCTGATGAGAACTGTGCTTGTTACAAGGTGTTCAGTGACAGAGTTCTAGATGATTACTGAACCGATTTGCATCGGATAAGTTGCAAAAGAAAGAGCTCAACACCTACTTTATAATGAGTATAAAATGAAGTGTTGGTTATTTAAGATAAATTTATAATCTTAATTCAAGTCACCTGAACAGGGTCAGTTTTAACGAGCTCATCACTGAAAATTACAAACTGCGTTAGATCAGTTTAACGCAGGCGAACATAAATGGAATAGATTTAAAGATGGAATTAAGACGAGTCTGCCAGTATATAATACTAGTAGTTTACTGATCTGACAAGAGAGTTATTAATTAATTACGGTGGAACAGAAACACAAGTTTGCTCTCAGCCAATGACGTACCACAACGCGACACTGGTCAAGCCGTCAGCAGGTGGCCTGGCGAGGAGGACAAAATGATGTAAGCGGAGTGACGTCACACATTCTGTGCGCGGGTTATGAGGGAAAACTGTCGTCTGCTGTGGCTTGTGCATGAATAGTGTTGGAGCAAGCATAGCGCGCTTGGTCACATAAGAAAAGAAAAAAAGATGCAAGTGATCACGAACGTATATGATGTTGTATGTATAACAGAGTTTGAGTGGAGAAATATATCTTTTGTTTACCAAACCTTTATTTCCACGCAGTCACAAGCTACCAACTGAAATTGCATGATAGCACATGATAAAAGACAATGCCGTAAATATCAATTGTTTGTGATTGGAGATGGATCTTATTACATTATTGAATGTCCTTTTTATCCCCCACGCTTTCTTGTTATGCGTGAGAAAGCGTGAAAAAACCCCTATTATTTTTATGTAAATGAATAAAAATATAAAGTACAGAAAAAAGTAAGTGAATAGTAATATGAATAACAATAATGATACCCTAGATTACAGCATAACACAATGAAATAAAATGAAAACTGAAATAAATCAATTGGACAAAATGAACAAAATAAGTAAATACATTAAAATGAAGTAAAACGAGAGGTGCTGCATCACAATGTATTGTATTAGAGGATATTGTATTACAATGTCACAATAGATTTATCTGTGTGAAATTCGGGCTGCAATCCCCGGGTAGAGCGCGTCGCTACTGTGAATTCCATCCACATTTTTTTCTGCGCTATATGCATGGTGCACACGGGGTTTATCGTCCCCATGCGAATGACTAGCGTCCGGGCTGCCGCTCAAGGTATAGTGGAAGGGAAGTAAATACTGGGATTCGCTCCCCTGCGTTCAGAGTCTCTCGCCTCCTTGGTCGACGCGGTGCCTCGAGGGGGGTTATGGTAGAAATAAAGCACGAATTGAAATGGGCAACGCTAAGCTTAGCGGACCCACGCACACCTTCACATGCACGCATACTTACACAAACCTTCAAATGCACTCATAAACACACACACACACACACACACACACACACACACACACACACACACACGCTGCAAAGCACAGAATGCAAAACGGATCGGCTTGCTCTTGGTGTTCCATCCCAAACATCATTATTCAGTATATACAGAGAAATATGAGAATTACCCTTTGATGAGTATCGACAAATTGCATATGCGAAATATGTGGTCAGAAGTTCAACTTGTGGACATTTTGTTGCAGAGGAGGTAAAGTTTAAATCTGATGTCAATTCGCCCCTCCACCCCTCCTCTCCCCCCCCCTCCCAAAAGGGGAAAAAAGCTAAAGGTATTTCCTCCTTAACAACTGTTGGAACTAATACCTCAGAACTGTTTTTTAGATAAAGCAGATATCATTCAGGAAAAAGTTCACGTTGAAATGATTTGCCCACTTTGAGAACAAAATATAGCCCAAGAGCTTGTAAGACGGATGACAAACCCAAAATACTATCATTACTGCTGTAAGATCACACATTCAAACTACTTCCCTAACACATCTGAAGGTATATAGTAATGGATCAATTTTGAATGAAAAGGAAAGTCATACCTTACTGGTAAAAATCGGCCAATTTTTTTTAATTCTTTTTTTCTTACGGCTTAAAATTGTCTCCTTGATTTCCCCCTGATCCGTTCTCCAAGTGCTCATGTGTGTGGTGGATTCAAGGTCTGTTCTTTTTGCCGCGAGTGCATTGAGTTACACTGGACTGAGGAAAAAATCTTACTCAATAACAGAAATCAGTATGATTATGTATCCCCTTATTTTAGAAAGAAAAAATATAACGTTTTGTTGGGTGCCTTCACTCCTAGGAATCTTACCAAATGAACGCTCCAGCAAAGCTGCACAAAAGGTGCAAATAAAGAAAAAGGGAGTATAAACTGAATTGTGCACTGTATACACCAGATAGTTATATATGGTAAAGAGTCATGAAATAAGAACAGAGGGTTAAAACAGCAGTTTATTAAAAAAAAACTAACCAAATGAACGCTCCGACAAAGCTGCCAAAAGGGGCAAATAAAGAAAAAGGAAGTATGAATTGAATTATCCACAATCTATATCAGACGGTTATAATGGGAAAAAAAAAACTATGGAATAAGAACAGAGGGTTAGAACAGCAGTTTATTCACAAAATCTTTCCAAATGAACGCTCCGACAAAGCTGCCAAAAGGGGCAAATAAAGAAAAAGGAAGTATGAATTGAATTATCCACAATCTATATCAGACGGTTATATTAGGAAAAGAACCATGGAATAAGAACAGAGGGTTAGAGCAGCAGTTCATTTACACTTCAAAAAACGCCCAAGAAGTGCATGTGGAGTTCATAATGCTTTTCAATTTCGCCCTCATTACAGTATGTCATCATTAAGGTAGGTCATCTCACTAGTTTACAGGCTACGATTTAATGCATATACAGACATATACCCTTTGACTGTGAGGCTTTAAAAGCCTTTTACATAATCTTCCGGATAAATCATATAAGGATGTTGCTGATGATTTATTCGTATTGGTCGCTGATGATTTATTATTATTGTTCAATTTTTCCAAAAGTTGATTTGATTAGGTTCTTGCTCCTTTATTGATGGGTTTTTTCCGTGTAAATCACACTATGTGGATAGGCGTTAAACTGAAAAACACACACACACATTATGTGCGGTTTTTGTATGGACATACACACATACGGACACACAAAAGCACACATATGCAAATATACATATAACGTCGATCCCAAAAACAGAGCACATGCATGGTTTTGTGTTGTGTGGCTCCAGTCGCACATAGCTCCCATAAACCACACTCACAAACATGCACAATTCCACCCTGCACACACACACGCACACACACACACACGATCCCATGACATACATAGACATACGTGCGCACACATGCTGCCACAGTTTTGCCACAAATGGTGTGGAAGATCTCCGAGGCCAACAACGTAACGTTTTGAATATTATTCAGTCTACTGAAAAGGCCCAGAGAGACGCTGCTTTGGAAAAAAACACACCCAAAAACCCGCACATAACTAGTTTGGAGATGATGCCGAAATTCATTCCATAATAATGGCTCGTGCTCTACATTTCAGGTTTGACTTTCGGCTGCTCCCTCTCTGTCATTCATTCTGCAAGGCGACCGATGTTATGATGGCGTTGTATCTGGTTTTAAGACACTTTTTAGTTTTCTTATGATTTGAGGCATTCCCAGATGAAAGACACTTGTTGTTGCTAGGCCACCAGCCTATCGTTGGCTCGCTCATTTTGGTGTCATACACTACACCATGTCAAACTGATGCGAACTATGCCCATCGTTTTCCTTTATATTGGCCAAATTTCGCGGCTGACCCAGTACAAAGACGCTTCTGCCAAGCCCATCGTCTTTTCAGCCAATCGGCCTCAAGTGCGGTATCATTCCTCGGCCAACTTTTTAAGCATTTGAAAAGTATTTTCTTGCAAGTTTGTTTAACTTGGCTTTCTGTGACGTTATCGTTTTGAGACTTGACGTCATTACTATGTCTGCATCAGTTTTTGGCGTTTGGTTCAATTATATCTTCAAATCTTTACTTTCAGTTTGTTTTCCGCGCTCCTGTTTCCCTTTTCGAGTTCATAGTGTGGGATCTGACATGACCTGGTTGTATGCCTCAAATTCCACCCTGCGATTGCTCAGTTCTGAGTCACTAGCACGGAGTCTCCGGGATCACCCGTTTGACAAGGACGATATGTCTTGAGACAGATCGTGGGGCGATGGCTCGATCCCAAGATCGGTCTGAAAAAGGACCGAGGGGAAGCAAGGTCGTGCTTCACACTTCCCCCGTTTAGGGCTGACCTGTTACTGTGACCCGTGTTTTTAGTTACATGAAACAAGACAGGTCGGGGTGGACAAGACTAGGTACAATACAATGTGACAGTTATCATAAAACGTTACCGGGAATCCCATTCGTTGTCTGATGAAATTTGCGCATGGGTCACTACAGTTCCAAGGACAGGTTAAATGCTGCAAGATCTCAAGACGAAAGAAACTGGCCATCAATTTGCCGTTCACAACTGTAACCGCTTTCACTTATTTCTTGCTGAACTTTGATGTCAACCAGTATCAGCGGAACACCAACAGTTCGTCAGTAGCTTCTGTAAATGTTAATATTCTGTTCATCTTACTTGCTCGTCTGAAACACACACACAGATATGGTATTAATATTCGAAAATCATCCCATACCTACATAGAAAAATTCCAATATCCCCTTCTTTGTAATCTTTTCTTGTTCAATCCCAGTTTACGATTTCACTAACCCGCAAAAGACATCTATATATACAACGTGTATTACCTAGATCAATACAGTGTACACGTTTTATTTCAGAAGACCTTTGGAATGAAACAATTGTGTAAGTGTAACCTGTGATGGTTGGAACGACAACAGGACGGACAAAAAACAGATCACTAATATCCATCTTGCCCCGTTTCATCTCCACCCACCTGTAGATGTATATGAACAATGCTAATGTTAACAGAATAGTCCTTAATTATAACCTTTGATCGAGATCTGCATGAAAGTCTTGACTCTCGTCGATGAGTTTAAATTTAGTCGAACTACATACCCTCCGCCGGGAGAGTTTTGCTGACAAATTCTTATTTTCTCAAATGTCTCCCACATGAGAGTGGCTAGGGCTGGAGAAGGCCTCACGGCGCTGAATGGCAGCTTCCCAGCACACAACACATGCAGGGACACTATAAAGAATAAATGGCATTTATCAGTCTACGTGCCGGCGCACGCTAACATCTTTCAACACACCAAGAAAGACTTACACCATATTTTCAATTAATTGCTTAACGTTATTGCTACAGACATATTATCATAATTGTGTTAGTGGGCTAAACCATTCATCAGTGTTAGAGAACTAAAATATATATCAAATATCACCGAAAGGAAACATAGACGGATTGTTTTGTTCAGCTCCACGTCAAAACGCTATTTGGTTATCAAAATGAATGACATCAAACACTGTTTATAAAGTGACAATAATTTATGACAGTATCTCTCTGTAGCTCATTCCAGGTCAGAGCACCCCAATATCCCAAAGAAATACGTTACTGGTCGTGCGACCCTCGCTGTACGACTGCCTCCCTCGTGGGAAGACTGGGTTGCGCATTGCTTCATGCCACTCAGGCCTCCCCATTCCACTTTAGATTTTGGAAGGACGTTCATCAGCTTGAAGAGAGAAAGTCTTAATGTTGATATAAAAAATATATATATATTTCAGTTTGCGACGAGTAATGGATTTGTTGGTTCTGGTAGGTTTTGAAGTATTAAGCGAGATGACTGACCATTCTGCTGTCATCCTCTCGCTTTTTTATGTTGATATGAAGGCACACGTATGGATGCCAGTCACTGGCAGTTTATTCTAGTATGCTATTAAAGACAGGTTATACACTAAAAAAATCTTTTATCATGTATATACAGGAATGTTGCTACAGCGATGAGCAGTACGTTGCGGACGGGCCACACGCAGGTTCAGCTACTGCGTTCAACCCAGCTTTCTCGTACAACGACTACATACAAGAGGATCGGCATGCCCATGATGTCTGCTGCTACAAAACAAAAAGAGATCGTGATGAAAACTGCGATAAGTACTACAGGCTAAGACCTGTTGGCCAGTGTAGTACCAATATTCCTGAATATTTGGGTGAGTACGATTGCACAGTTATGTTGTTTGTGCATTGTTCAGAATCTGTGTTCAGTGTTTTTTCTTCTTGTTATTTTGATGGCCAACTTCAAGATGGGAAACCTTTTTGTGAGGAAGAGTAAGGTAAGACATTGGGGAACCCATGAATATGAAAACATTTGTGAATCCGTTCATGCTTTTGCATTTGTGTATCATAATCATGATAACGTTATTATCCCAGTAAGAGAAATCAAGTGTGCTGAAGTCAGTGATACATACAGATTACAAGCAAAAATAAAAACCAACAACAACACAACAGTGATTTTCTTATGTGTTTTATGTCAAATCATAATTTACCTGTCTGTCGTGCTTAAATTACTGTATAATTGCAGGGGGAGAGTAAATAGGGGGTCATTATTCCTTCTTTGGGCCAAAAAGATAATGACGACGTGGGGTATTTGTGCTTGAAACGGCACTACAACCACGTAATTATTTCATCACACAGTTGATTTCATTATGTGTACAAAAAAGCGATCAGAGTGAGCTATTCCGTGAACGACTTTGAAATTGGATTTGTGCCGTAATAACTTGTCAAGTGATCAAATACTCCCGGCATCCTGATAATACTCAAACGTCAGCAACCTGGTTACTGGATGATGGATTTCTTTATCAGCGTGAGGTATCTACTGACATAATTAGGCACTGTATTAGAATAAATTTGTGTTATATGTGTAGTACTGCATTTAATCAGTGTTATTGAGATGGTTTATGGCCAAACCGACATATTATAAATGCAACTGGTTGGGTTTTTGCTTCCTTTGCTCTTTTTCCAACGCATTTTCATGAAACAAATCACGCTGTATCAACACGACTGGGGTTAGTTTTCGGTTTGAATGCGGGGAGGCGGGGGAGTAATATACATATATATATGTGTGTGTGTGTGTGTGTGTGTGTGTGTGACAACCTGCCTGCGGAACCGATGTAACGTCCCAAATCGCCCCCTCCCCATCCGTAGCCCCCCCCCCCCCCCCCTCCCGGGGGACTTGTCAGTGCCCTAAATCGTCCCCCGTGGGACTTTTCAGGAACCATGCTGTTTCTGTCCACCCCCAGCCCCCTCTCCTCCCTCCCCCTGACTTCAACAAAAGCACCCATCGCAAAACGTCACCCCCCGCCCCCCATGTTTCCGCTTTGTGCGCGCGCGCGCGCGTGTGTGTGGGTCTGTCTATCTGTAGAATAATACTAATGATAATGATTATTTGATCACATTATTATGCCCTGTCAGTGGATACAATCCTAAAAATGTTGAGTTGGTGGGTGTTTTTTGTTGTTGTTTTTTTAGAAAATGACATGTTAATTGTCACAAGTCTTTTCTTATTATCCCATACGGAGCCCTGCTCTGGGGCATGGGTTCAAACCATTAAAATGTCATCTATCAATCGCAGCAAGGCCGTTAACCAGAATGTACTGGACAGCTTTACAACTGGCGCACTGGTACGTGTACTTTGTAGTGTATCGTGAATTTACTGGACATCTTTCCAACATGTTTCCAGCAAGTTTTCAAAGACTATCACCTGATTATTTCATCTTGCTATCTTGTTTGTCGTTTTTCCGTCATAACATTAGACCGAACAGCATGCTAGACTTCATATTCAAGGTACCCATTTTGCCACGCCTGTAGATGTGTAACCACAAAACGGCGGCGAAACTGTAAAAGTATGTATGTGCATGTATATGTGTTTGTATGTATGTCATGGGAGCTGGTGTGTGTGTGTGTGTGTGTGTGTGTTTCAAAATCAGCAGTTTTGTTCACAAGGGAAATGCATTTTGTCTTGTTTGATTCAAAGAACGCCGAGAAGTTTCTTATTTTTATTTTATAACAGTTTTCTTCAAAAGCGGGTTTCTGCGGATATTGGTCCTTTGAAAGTGTAAAACGACCCCTCCCCTCCGCACCGTCCCCCCTCATCTTCCCCCTCCGACGGTTCCTAGCCACCAGCCTTCCAACCCATCATTCGCCTACCCCTGATGCTTTACTTGTCCTTTCACTCTCTCCCACCTCACTCCGCCCACACACCCATCACTACCCTCACTACCCTAACCCAGACTATCAGCACACCTATCAGCTTCATTGTAGAGATTCCGGGATAATGTCTATGTTCCCCATATCTGTAATCCCCCAGTTCTATATTCCAGTAGATTTAAGTTCCCTCAGGTCTATACCTGTTTTATCATACACTTTTGGGTAGTGGTCAGTAGTGGCCAGTCAGCAGTGGTAAGCGATCAAAGCATATGAACATTTTAAAATATTGCATAAGTAAGAACGCACATTGCAAAACAGACGTTAACATAACGCAAACTGCATACTTTTGACTAGTGGTCAGAACTGGTCAATGAATCGTCAAACCAAGTAGTCTTCATTTTGCATAAACTTGCCAAAATGCCAACATTCTGTAAACTTTTGCATGGTGGTCAGTAGAAGTTAGTGATGGTCAGCAATGATAACCACTAGTCAGTAGTGGCGAGTTCAGTCAAATTATATCAAGAAGTCCCAATACGCAGTAACTGTCACAAAATCATACACTCTGAACAGTTAGTGGTACGTTGAGGTCAACAGTGGTAAGTTGAGGTCAACATTGGTCAGTTAGCAGTAGGAAAGTACTAAGGCATCATAATAAAGTACAGACGTGCAAAAAACAACTCGACCAAACAAACAAACAAAAAAGCGTGATCAGTAACGGTCAACAATGATCAGCAGAAAGTAATGTTTAGCTAATAGTCAAATTCTGCTAAGAATTGTATAATCATCACAAAGTAGTGCAATTTGAACACAAAGGTCAGCAGTTGTCAACAGTTGTCAGAGAACCCGTTTGAAAACACAACTCAACGTTGCACGCATGAATCTGAATCTGATTCTGAATTTAATACATTCAGAAACGGGAAAGCTTTTCAGTCCATAATCTCTGTTTATATACCTTGAACTAAAGAGGGTTTGAGAAGAGAGTGACTTCTCAGAGTACCTAATTCGGACACGTTTCCTGACTGCGGCGCGCACCAACGCAACAAAAACCTTAGAAGCATTTTGTCGGATTGTTCTCTCTCTCTCTCTCTCTCTCTTTCTCTCTCTCACATATATATATATGTGAGAGAGAGAGAGAGAGAGAGAGAGAGCTGAATTTAAGTTAGCCGATAACGTTGCAGAACACTTCATGACTGCAGCTAGTGTAAGTTGTTTAGATCTGGGATCTAATTCAGGTGCACCAAAGATCCATCCTTATTACTTGCGTGCATGATTATATTTTGTTCGTACATGCACAAAGTCTGTCGCTCATGTGGTCGTCCGTACATGTATTTCTCAAACGCATGGCTGTTTCTATACTGCGCGGCGTCACTCCTCCGGTTTTCCACCCTTTATGTAACAGTGTGTGTGTGTGTGTGCGCGTGCGCGCGTGCATGCGTGTGTGTGTGTGCGTGCGTGTGTGTGTGTGTGTGCGCGCGCGTGCGCGCGCGTGTGTGTCTGCATAGTCATGAGTTGAAAGATCGGGACTTATACACACACACACACACACACACACACACTTGTGATGTGTGCGTGCGTGCGTGTGTTCGAATACCAACGCGAATTTTCACACAGGGTTGAATTGAAAACACACACACACACACACACGCGTGATTGATAGTTTTACCCTGTTGCGCGATGGTGAAAGGCTGGTAGTGTATACAGACATATTCGCGCTCGTGCGCGGAGAAATTGATATAAATTATGACGGAAGCATAGCCTCACGTTTACACACATATGACGCACGCATACTGTGTCATGTGCACAAGTGCACACTTACACATACACACACATACACATTTTTATACACATACACGCGCGTACACACACACACACTCATATGCATACACACACCGAACCAGCATGGGGGGACGTCCCAGAACGTCTCCTGGGGGACGTTTGAGAATACAAAAGTGACGCCCGGGAGACGATTTAGGACACTGACAAGTCCCCCGGGGGACGATTTGGGACACTGACAAGTCCAGGGGTCAGTGTCTTGTCAGTGTCCCAAATTGTCCCCCGGGGGACCTACGCGAGGGGGTGACGATTTGTGCCGTTACACCGGGAACAGGCGATGACAAGGAAATAAACAAGACGGGCGCTCACGCGTCAAGAGAGAACTTGGCACACAAAATGAAAGATAAAAAAGACTTTATTTGAAAAAAAATCTCACACATACGCGTACAGGGGACAAGCGATATCTCCCCCCAGCCCCCTCACCCTTCCCTTCCTAACCCACTAACCAACTGTAAAATAATAGGGTAGGTATGCCTAATTGTGAACGATCCAGTCGAAGCGACCAGCTCAACGTGTCTTCTGTGAAGATAAATTGTCCTACGATAGTCAAACGTAGTTCTTTTGTTTTTGAATGCTTTCTCGGACTGGGTTGCACCAGGAAAATTTCGTCTGCTCATTCTTTCCAACGTTTTGTCGACGTTTAACTCCGAGTCCGTCCATGTTAACTGTCCATTTGGGATGACACAGGGAGTGCATCGGGCTGTAGTCTGTAGTGATTATGTTGGTCGTCGGTCCGCGTAACTCAGCAACTCGGTCTCCCTCAAGTGGTGGACCTTGGAACCAAAAACTGAACTAGAATGGGTGAAAATGATATAACTTCCACACACAAAGTCTGCTCTCTGTTCCGCCGCCCGTATTTATTCGACCAAAGGGAAAACAGACAAAAGCAACATTTAAAGTAGGATACCTTTATGTTGTCCTGAGGATATGTTACAACCCTAATCGGAAGGAAAACCGTTTTTGATTCACTTGTGTAAAAAAGTAAGTCTTGTGTTATAACCCGGTGTTCGGTTGTGTGTGTGTGTGTGTGTTAAACTTTAAGATTGCCATTTTCTCTGGAAATACTTTGTCTGCCAATACCAAATTGGGCTTAAACATAGTATGAAAAAAAATCTTCACAGTCATGCCAATGATAGGTTGTAAGTCTTCCGAAATAAGGTGTATTTTCGGGTCATCAACGGTTCATTTCGTTGATATTCGTTCCGAAATCCGAAAATTCTAAAAACCGCATCCCACTGACTTGATAGAAGTGTCTGGTGAGAAGAGAACATGACCTCGTTTTTCTCGTTCACAATTAAAAGGAAAGAAATACAAATTCTGGACAGAACACATACAACGAGACTAACACAATCGACGTGTTTACTGCAGACAAATATTCTAAAGTGGACTCTGAATTAACTGGAATGAACATGAACGAAAAATTCAACCAATCTTTCCCTCAGCACCTTGTAGACTGGTTCATGCAGATCTAGAGATCTACCATGTGTTGCGATGTTACTTGAAGTGATGGCAACGTTTCTTTTACCCACTGAAATAAAAGAACAATCGAGATCTACTAAAACACACAAGAAACATGCTTTGAACAGTGTTATTACGTCCGATACAATGACGTTTGTTTATCCCACGAAGAAGAAAGCAACATTGCGTTAAATATTAAATTTAGGCAAGTGACATCAGATCAGTCAGCTTGCTTCAGACTGAACATGCATGGTTCGTACCTGCTGGCATGCCTTTTTTTCTCCCAAGATTTTTTTAAATATATATATATAATATGTAACACAGAACACTTCTTAACGATTTGTTAATAACTTTTTTCTCTCCTCATGATTCCATTACTGGATTAAGCGCGAAGCACAAGTGAGTCTTGAAGGCATTGCCTCTTGTTTGAGACTATTATAAACTGGTGATAGATACTCGCTCGTACCCCTGGCATAAAACATATTAAAGAGGAAAATATATTGTTAAACGTTTCAACCCCAGAACGGCCATCATTAGAACACAAATTCAAGAAGTTATTCACTATCAGGGTCGGTGGCAGCACTACCACCAGAAAGATTTATAAAGCCACACAAAGAAAAGAAGCGTCCTGTGCAGCCTAGACGCTGCAAGGACTGCATTACACAAAACGTCGAACAGGTCAGCAACGAACAACAGCAACTGTTTCGTGGTACCACCATACACACCGAACAATACAAAAAGTAGAGACGTTTTAAGTCAATAACCGGTTTAGGCATTTCAAAAGTTTAGTTGAATCCCAGACGTCTGCAAAAGAAACCTTTATAGTTGAATGTGAAAATGATCAAAACCATAATGATGATAGTGTGGTGGACATTAGTTCCATAAACCAACCAGTATCCAAAGAAAAAGTGTTACTTGTTATATGAATTTTAAAAATCGGCGAGTTTGAAAGAGTGGCTGATTTTTTCGCGAATATTTTAAATGCATTATTTGTTAAAGACATCTTTCCGGAGACTAGACAGATTCTGTTGTAATCCCTTTGTTTTAAAAGGTTGATATGAACAACTTAAGTAATTACCGAGGTATCTCATTGTGTGATATCAGTAGCGAAATTATAGTACGATTGTAAATAAGACTTCAGGAAGTGATAAGTTCACATGATCTGACAGATGAACATCAAGCAGGATTTAAAAGGGGTTATTCAACTGTTTATCATCGTTTACGTTGTTGGCACTAGTACAACATGAATAAACGTAACATCGTTGTATTCAAGAAAGGGGGTGATTTAGCTGCCAGGGAGAGAGGGACAAGTTATGGCGTTATGCCAATTATTAATGCACATGAATACTTGGGAATTTATGTTTCTACTTGACTGAGCTCTTTGACAGCCTGTAACAATCTTTGCAGATGAGCAAAAATTGCTCTTTTATGCATTTTGCAAATAAAAAAACTGTCAAAGTAAAAATGTACTTATTTAAATAATTATTTGAAGCTATTTGACTCGCACATTCAACAACAAATTCACTATGGTGATGAGTTATGAGGACTCGATAAAGAAGCATTTCATCATGAAAAGGTATGTGCGTTTGCATTAGGATAGATACTTAGCCCTAAAAATACGAACACAATGATTTTATGCATGGAGAAACAAATAGGTATCCTATTTGTATAAATCTAGTTATTAAGTGCGTTGAATACTGGCGAAAATTATTGAGAATGCATGAGTTTAGATTTCCTCGCAAATCCTATAAAATATTATACGTTGTAAGCTGTACATGTTTGGTTTTGCTTATGTGTGGCTTAACGAAGGTGTGGATGGGACTGGCGTTTTTCTTTGGATTTTCAACGAAACGTTAGTTATGTGTAGATGGCAAGAATGGGACTTTCGTGTAAACAACAGTGAAAGATTTAATGCTTACAGTACCTTTTGCACTATACCCGATGTCAAAGCTTATTTACTGATGAATCTAGATATACATAAATAGCATGCAGTGGCAGGATTGAGACTGGGCATTTCGTTACAGAATGCACAATGAGGCTGATTTATTACGTCCACTTTGCCAGATGAAGAAAGAAAATGCACTTTGTTCTATCCTTCCCAGTGTTGCATGATTTGAGTACAGTACATACCACATGGACAACGTGTTTAACTTGTCACTGTTAACCATGCTTGTATGATATATGGTGTGTATTATAAATTATCTAGGGGTGTAAGTGTCAATTAAAAGCAGGTATTTCATGATGTGTATTATTTATTACTTAGGTGAGGGTATGTTACTTAAAAGAAGGTATGATATATATATGCTGTGTATTAAATGTTATTTAGCTGAACGTAGCTATGTCATTTTACAAGGCATGATGCGCTGTGATGATTTTTAAACCCTTTCTTAAGGGTCAGTGGCCTATAAAAGAATAAACCATCCATCAGTCCATCTCTCAGCCTCTGTCTGTCTGTCTATCTGTCTCTCTCGGTCTCCCTCTCTCTGTCTGTCTGTCTGTCTCTCTTTCTTTGTTTTCACTATTTTCTTGTTACTTTTGCGTTCATGTCATCAAGGCTGATAAGATATTGATATGTAAAAAAAGAGTCCCCCCCCTTTGTGTGTCTCTGTGTGTGTGTGTGTGTGTGTGTGTGTGTGTGTGTGTGTGTGTGTGTAATGCAGCTGTAAAAACACCACTACCAGATGCAGCATTGTACGTATGTGCTGTGGATGAAAGGGGGAGATAAAGAGGTAGTGAATAAATGCGCATTAACTGATAAATTTTCTGATTTGGTGCTCAGTATTTAAGAGATCCTTCACAAACGTTAATGATACCAAAATATCCCCATTGTTGTTGTGCATGGAGACAGGGTTTGCGTCCTTCTGCGCATTCACAATGCCTTTGTGTTCATTCAGTCTGGATATGGGGAGATCCTCACATTACAACGCTGGACGGAAAACAGTACACGTTCAATGGCTGGGGAGAGTACACTATGGTCCGTGTTCACAACTTCACGCTCCAGTGTCGGACAGATCGGGCGATCAATGAGAGTGGGCACGTGATAAACGCAACTGTATTCACCGCTATTGGCGCAAAGGAGAACGGGGCGGACGTGTTTGTTGGCTTGCAGCCCATCACACGTGATTGTAAGTGAATATCCTTTATCATGTCTGGAAATCGTCTGGTGGTGTGGGGGGTTGGTATCCGATCATGTATAACTTTTCTTTCTTTGCAAACATATGGACATCATTTTAGCTGGTAATGCTACTGACACTGACGTTACGATAGTGTACTTGTGGCAGGTCCACATGTTTGTTTGTTTTTTCTGAATAATGAAAGCACCAGATTTAGTAACATGATATAAACCATCAAAAAAGTCTTGACCGAAGAAAAACCCAGAACAGATGATGATGATGATTAAATTAATGGTAACAGTAAATGTGAAAATGGTCAATTATCGACTAGTTGATTTTTAACGCAATGGTCAAAGTCAGTAGACATGAAAGAACTTTCCTCAGCAAATAATCCATTGATCACAGTATGTAACTGGATCATTGGATAACACGTATCGGTAAGCATCACTTCAGTAATGACAAAAGAGATACCCATCTTACAGGTCCTTGCCATGAGTCCGATTATTGCAAGGCCATATCTGCCTGTCTTTCTATCTACCAGTCTATCTATTTGTCTGTTCATCTGTTTTTCAATCCATACATTGTCCGCCTGTCTATTCGTAGCTCGTTTCGTTGTAAGTATTTGCCGCTCAACCCATTTATCGAAGTTTGTTAACTTTTTTCAACCATGGACGAACATGGCTTTGTTCCTTGATATGTACTGGTGATGGAGAAGAAAACCTTACCAGGGACAAACAGTACTGCTGCATCAGTGGCGGTGAGGTTGAAGACAACGGGTAGATGTGGAGCTTTCTTTTGACTTATATAACACAAAGATGAAGACCATATCATTATCAGACTGTATAAATTGCATTCCAAATTAGTTTGTTCAGGGAAAACACTTGCCGAGGTCCAGGCTAATACAGTACCCCAAAGCAGCCTGTCTACGATGTAGATGTAGACATCTGTGTGTCCGTCCGTCTAGCTCGGGCTATACTCATAGCTGTTATTAACGTCATCTTCACTTATGTCTCTTTAGATGGGGTGAGTGGATGATGATGATGATAATGATTATGATGGTGTGTGTGTGTCTATGTCTATGTATCTGTGTCTTTGTCCAATCTTTATTTTAACCTTGCAACGAAGGTTCCATTCTTAAGAAAGTATACCACATGTTTCTTTATCCAACACAGTGAAATATAGATTAAATTTAAGATTTTGAGCAAGCACTTTGGCATCATGAATATGCCTTTCCTTACAACATATAGCAACAGACTTTCAAAATACATTTCCTTACATGTATACAAAAATACAACATTTACATACATACAACATTATGCAAAAATTATATGGTTTCACAGCTGATTCTTTCGTTCTCTCGCACAAACATCCCCACTTACCTCCACACTCCTTCAACCTCTCTCTCTCTCACTCTCTCTCTCTCTCTCTTCCATCAACGATAGCTTTGGTGCGGATTTTACAAACCAGTCAGAAGATTCAGAACTGAGTGCATATGGCAGAATGATTTTGAATTTATGTGTTGCTTTTCGTTTGTTCATTACGAATGGTGTATGTAATGGTGACCTTCAAGGTCGTTACACAATCATTTCAAATGCAGGCTGTGTGGTTGAATATTTCCTTGCTTCCGAAGATTTGTTTTATGTGATACAAAAGTGCTGTCAGCTCAGTGTTTCTGAAATGATTGATTCTGATCACCAACCTCTTGAATTTTATTTTCATGCAAGAAGTAACATAAAAGATAGGAACAATCAGTAAACAATCAGCAGGATAATGTTGCACAGACATTGATTAAAAAAATTGTCTGGAATGATGAATTAAAGCAGCACTATTATGAAAATAGGCATTTTAAAGATACAACAGAAAAAATACACCGTGCTACTATTTAATTGAAACTGATATAAGCATGGCATTAAACGTTTTCAATGATTGTTTGCAGCAACAAGCAAAACAAGCAGACTGCATGAAAAAGAAAATTTACAAAATCAGAAGAATGGTATCATCAAGAGTGTAGAACAGCGAAACATAATGCCAGAAGGCTTTTCTTGGTGGCCAGAAGAACGAAAAAGAATGATAGTTTTTGCAGTGCTAGAAGCGAATACCAAAAAATGTTGAGGAGAAAGAAAAAATAATATAATGATACTCTAATAGATAAGTTGATCCAGTCAGTTAAGGACCAGATAGAATTCTGGAACAACATGAACAAAATATATAATAAAAAGAAGTCTCAATCTAACGAAATCTCTGTACATGATTGGTTTAATCGTTTCAAAAATGTTTGTGAGAAAGAAGCACACTAGTGGCTATGATATTCATGTTTTTACTGACACGAATGATTGTTCTAATGTTTTTGATGATGGTGTTGATGTTGATAATGGTGATGGTAATGAATATGACAGTAATGATTATGATTCTGAAGATGCATTGTTAAACCGTCCAGTTTCAAAAGAGGAAATCCAACTTGCGATTACGAAATTAAAATGTGGTGAAGCACCAGCACCAGATGGTATTATTGGAAAATATTTAAGAATGCGGGACAAATGTGTTAGATTTTTTGGTGCATTATTTCAACAAGTTGTTCGATACAGGTCAGTACCTTGACAACTGGAAAGAATCCATCATTATACCTTTATTCAAAACAGGCAGTGTTCATGATCCTAATAACTACAGAGGCATTTCCTTGTCAGATGATAGCAGTAAACTGTACAGTTCTCTAATGAATTCAAGACAGCAAGAATGGATCAACTTCAACAACATTACTGGTGAATTCCAAGCCGGTTTTAAACAAAATTATTTCACAGTTGATCACATATTTACGTTATTAGCAATTATTCACAAACAGTTTTTGTTTAATAGGAAATTATATGTGTCTTTTATTAACTTTGAGAAGGCATTTGATGCGATTTCTAGAAAACTATTATGGCCAGTTTGTTAAAAACACAACACAAAGGTAAAATATTTCGTTGTATTAAAAGTATGTATGAAATTGTACAAGCAAGAGTTCGTTGTGGTACTCAATTCACAGGTCATATTGGTTGTTTGAATAGTGTTAAACAAGGTGATGTCTGTAGTCCCATTCTTTCATCCTTGTTTATTAATGAACTTGCTTCAGACATTATTATGGGGGAAAGACATGGTACCACTTTATATGTTGATTTCAACTTATTGTTTATTTTATTGTTTGCTGACTATATTATTCTACTATCAGAAACTATTATTGGCTCCAAACACAACTGAACTACCTTTCTATAGCTGCATCTAAATTACAAAATAAAGTAGATATGGATAAAAGTAGTATTATGGTTTTCAGAAAAGGGTTGTTCTTTTAGCAAGTGTCGAGAGATGGTTCTATAATAGTACAGAAATGATAATTGTGAATTCATATAGATATCTGGGGGGTGTTTTTCCACAAGACTCAGTTTTAGGTATTCATGTCAAGAATTAGCTAATAAAGCAAAACAAGCTGCGATTCCTATCCTCAGTAAATTGTATAATTTCAATAATTATTCATTTTACATTGTTCTTAAAGCTATTTGATTCACAGATGCAACCAATACTGGTTTATGGGGCGGAAATATGGGGTTTAGATGAATCTGCTGCAGTAATACAGGAGTCAATATTAAAACACCAAATGGTTTAATCTATGGCGAATTGGATCGTTTTCCTCTAACTATTAACTCTGCAGTTTGCTGTGTTCGATAATCTATGGCGAATTGGATCGTTTTCCTCTAACTATTAACTCTGCAGTTTGCTGTGTTCGATACTGGCTGAAACCGATGCACATGGAAGAACATAGATTGCCGTACTGGGCATATAACATGCTGTTGATTCTGGCCAATAGAGGAAAAACAGAAAAACAAACAGGGCATCAAAAGTTCGAGATCGATTGAATATAAATGGCTTTTATTACGCATGGGATAATCAAGGAGTAGGCTGTGCATATTCTTTTTTTAAAGGAGTTCAAGCAAAGACTAGCTGATAACAGGTGGCAGAATTGGGATTCTTACATGAACAACAGCAACAGATTCATACATCACAGGAAATTTAAGACGTCATGTGAGGTAGAATTATTCTTATCAATGGACTTGAATAGATTTGTGAGGTATATATTGACAAGATTCAAGTTTGGCTTATTCCGTTTATTTGTACATTAATCAAGATATAAACTAATTGACAAATGTGAAATACAGTGTCCCCTGTCTGCTCTGGAAAATGAAGTCCATTTTGTTCTGTGTTGCCCTGCCCAAAATGACTGGAGACACAGTCAACGTCCGCCAAATATTTCAGTGATCCCAGTGATTTTAGAACAACATTGTTACTGGCCTCGAAGAAAGAACAAATTATAAGAAATCTAGCCACATGTCCTTATGAGGCATTTAATCGAAGAGAGGTGGTATTGTCATAACACTATATTTTCAGTTGACAGTTTTTGAATATGATAGGCTGTAAAGTACAGACTTGAATATTCATACATTCATTTCTTGATTAGCTTGATTAGGGTCGAGTATTCATTATGACAATCTGTACAGTTGTCTCTCAGCCATGTAGTTATATCTGCCCAAATCACTGAACATACTGACACCTCCATAATAAATATACCATTGATTCTTCCTTAGTGCCACAGAAGGTGCAAATTGGAGAATTAGCCAGTTAACATACAAAAACATTGTTTTGATTTAGTAGTAGTCGATGCAGAACTCTATACTGGAACCATCGAATTTTATAATCCTTTGTTAATCTGAATTGTTTTAAGAATATTTCCCTCCAATTCAGAACAGAATTCGGGTAAGTTTCCATACATTTTCTCACACATGCTCGCTGGTTATATAGGTCTATAAGGATCTGATACGTTGCTTTTAACCCACCGTTTTATACATCCCATATTTTAGGTTTATCATTGTTATGTTATTCACTTCCAGACCAGTTTCGTTTCTTTTTACTGTCAGTGCTCTAATCATCCCAGCACACACCAAGATACCTGCATATTTTAGTCTTAGGCCTTCAGAATTTAAGAAGCTGCCATCATAATCTACCAGATACTTTGTTTTCATGATACCCTTCCCTTGCCATTCTTTTCAAAGCAGCATTTTCTTATCTCTTTAGCATTAAGATATATGCTAAAATTGGCTTGAATTTGTTGTGCAGCTTTATGTGGTATTTGATTACACACAGCAAATACTTGTTTTCACATTGACTAATGATACTGTTTGCATATTTTCCTGAAAAAAAATCGAGTTTTGAAATATCCGGACATGTGCAAATGAAGTATATTTTGGTTTCTGAGCCAAAGATTACCAGCTGATTTTCATAGGCAATACAAATGAGTAAGTATCAAACATTCTGAGCCCCCTTTTCATATTTTTAACAGCCTTAGCTCTCTTGCAGTCCCAAACAAATTAACATTATAAATTAAATAGAAAAAACACAAATTTTCCAGATACGCATATTTTTCAAATAATCTTTGAAGCAGCTACTGATTTTATATTAGCTTCTTTAGAGAGAGAGATTTAAGTTGTCGTTTTGACCATGATTAAAGTAGTTTATGAATATCCCCTAATTTATCATCATAATTCAGAGTGAAAATGTCTTTTTTTTTTCTTTTTTTTTTTACCCGGACTTTCTTGGGTCGACCACCGTTTTATTTTGTATATAAATTACACAATCAACTAAACAACATGGAAATAATCAAGACAATTCTTGGCACTCCATAATAACTATGTCATAGTAATCAGTAGCATTTATGGAATAAATACTACTTTTCATTTACGGATTTTGGGCTTGTTAAAAAAAATAAATAAATAAAAAAAAAAGAGAGAGAGAGAAAAAGAGACAATAATATGGAAGGAATCCGTACAATATCATATGATATATAATATCATATCATAAATCATACAATCATGTGTACCAAACTTAGAATCAACCTTTTTTCTTTTTTTTTCTTTTTTTTTGTGGCCTCAGTTGCATGCAGGTCATTGAGCACCAGAACTTGGTGGGTTTTTTTTGTTTTTTTTGTTTTGTTTTGTTTGTTTTTTGTTGTTGTTTTTTTGGTGCTTTCACACGCCTTCATTGGCCAAAAAAAACAAAAACCCTTTTCTTTCTTCTGTTTTCTTTCGCTTTTTTTTTCTTCTGTATAATATGTCAGTTTTCAATTAATATATGTAAGTACATCTAAATGTATTCAAAGTAGTATTCTTCCGAATACACTAAGTTCTTTGTCTGCATATTCAGATTTCATGGACAATTTCAGTGAATATTTTAACATTATGCATGTGTTTTCAGTTGTCTGTGATTAAGTTTGCTCTGATGTGAGTGTGTGGATTCTGTATGTGAGATAATCATTGAAATCATCTTAGTATAATACATATACGTCGAAAAACATGCAATTAGATCAACATTAATTATTGGAGGGAAAAAAAAGAAAAAAAAGGAGAAGAAGAAAAAGAAAAAAGAAAAGTTGACGCTCGGACAGGAGCTAGGTTCCGCCCTCCCCTGAAACGACGCACAGTGATTGTTCTTCTGTCGGACGCATTTGGACGCTCGCCACATTGTCCTCAGGACAACTCGTCGTGTAACACATGAAAGTAAATGACATACTTGACATTATACAATGCACATTGTCGACACTCATTCGGCCAGTCCGTGAAATAAATACAAGTATTTAGCAATAATGATACAAATAAAAGATACGAAAGTGAATATGTGAAAGGTGTTTGCGTACAGTGTGTGTGTGTGTGTGTGTGTGTGTGTGTGATTTTTTGTTTTGTTTTTTGTCATTTGTCTTTGAAGAAAAAGAATAATTAAAGACTTCTGGATTTCAGACAAAGTTAGATTGCTGCATATATTATTTTTTATTCTCGAGATTTTCCTTGCCCTTATCCAAACCACCTGTTTTTTTCTTAAACCCGATATAGAAGCAAAGTACATCAAACACTTCACATATTCCTAACATTTCCTTCTAGGAAGAGAGTGGTATCATCTGCAAACTGAGACAGTGATGCTTCTACATGCCTTGATAATATGATACCTTTTATTTCAAGGTTATTTCTGATTCGCAAAGATTTCTGCACATATTTGGTAGAGGAAATGTGTAAATGGGTCTCCTTGCCTCACACCACTCTCCGGACCATCTTCTGCGTTCCCCAGGTCATGCTGTCAGATGGCCAATTCGGTCTTCAGCGCGAAGTCAGTCGTCCTTTGCAGTGCAGCAGGGGGTCCCCCATAGCTTCTCGTGGAGTTCCACCACACAGGGCCAGGTATTCCTCCTCAGTGCTCCAAAAGTTGGGCAGAACTGTAGCAAATGCTTTGGTGTCTGCGAACCCGTGCCGCATGGGCATTCATCAGTAGGGGACAGTGTCAGTCTGTAGAGGCAGGAAAGGAGCCTACAATGTCCAGTTCTCTATTGGAAGAGGACAACTTGCTGTCCTCTGTTTAATGTCCAGAGAGCGTCCTCCTCTGATCCAGCTTGGTTTTTGTTTCTCCATTGCTCTCTGAACTGGATCTTCAGGATTGCTCATGCTTCCTATAGGAGATATGATGGACAGTCTGTTCCATTTTGCTGCCCACCTTTAACAGCCTGTCACTTCTTCACGCTGACTTCACAGTTTGGTGGGATCCACTGGGGGGGGTCAGCACTGTCCTCTGTTTCAAGGTCTCCAGTGCCTGCCTGATGTCTTGCAGGATCTGGCTTCCTTCTCTTCCAAGGAGACTTCGCAGCATTGATTTGCAGCCCGTCAGGATGACTGTTTGCGAAGGCAGCTCTTCTCTGGTATTCAGAGTCTGTGCTGCATGAAACAGTGCACAAGCCTCCACTCTGTAGCTGACCTGTTGGGATCGACTTTGTGACACAGCAGCCATCTGGGAACCTAATGAGAAAACCCACGCCACCACTTCTTACAGCACTCTCAGCAGAGGCATCTGTGTAGACGTGGGTCCATCTGTCACATCGATAATCTCGGTCCAGCATCTCGAGAGTCACGTTCCTCAGTTCTGCATCAATGTGGCTATCCTTCTTGCCTACTCCTGGAACATCTAGGACTATGTTCAGCTCCTCTGACTTCCACTCCTTATAGTCCTGTACGGATTCGTCCTGTTGTTGCGTGGAAAGCTGGACACTGGTAAGGTGTCGTTGGTTCGCCTCTCTGGACCAAATACAAAAAGAATCTAAAGCTGTTTTGATGGAAGACTAAGCAATATTATCAAACGCTCTCATAGTCTACCAACATAAGTGATCCAGGTACTAGGTATATAATGATTTCAGTATGTATATCATATAATCGTATAGTCTGTTATTATATATATATATATATATATATATATATATATATATATTATGATATGAATATATATATATATATATATATATATATATATATATATATATATTATATCAGGTAAAAAGAAAAACATATCTGGTCGTCATGAAAATACCTGGAAGCACTTCAGTTTCTAAGCAATACATGCAGAGGCTATCTTATATGTGTTGAATAATGTAATCAGTCCTCTATTTTTTCAAATGTACTTTTCTCTTTTCCGTCCTTAGGAAAACACGTGATTATGTCATGAATCGATGGGAAAGAAACTTCACGAGTTCTACAGTGGCTATTTACACAGCGTACAAGAAAGTAACCCAATAGATTTCAAGCAGTCTGATCCAATACTTTTATTACTTTCCATCTTAAAAAAATCTACCATTGTGATTTTTCATTCAATTGAATCTCTGGCTTCTTCTGCCATTTTCTCTTGATGAGTACAGTTTTTCGTAGTATGTTTTCACATCTTCATTGTTCATCTTCTGATCGTAATAATCTCCCATCCGTCATCTTGAGGATAGCCTTTTCCACAAAATATCTTTTTTCCAATCCACAAAAACATTTTGAAAATTTCGCCTTCCTGTATCTATTCAGTTCTGGATCTTAGAATCATACGTTCAGATTTAGTCTTTCTTAGTGCTTGAAGTGTTTATTTTGTTCCTAACAAGTGTGGGTAAGGTATATCTATTTCTAGTTCTGAAATTGTATCCATAAAACCCTCCTCTTTTAGCTCTGCTTCTTTTGCGAAGCATGTGGTATGGTTTGTTTTGTTTTGTTTTTTTTAATTTCTAGAAGACTTTTCAAATAATAATTGATCCATGGTCTGGAGTATATTATTTTCTGCATACCATGTGTCGTCCTTGCATAATATCAATCCATAGTTCTTCGTAAGTTCCAGATGAGCATTATTACAAAACTTTTATTGTTCCACGCATTTCTGTGGATCGCTCATCATTTGGGGCATTAAGTGGTGGTAATCTCCGTGTGTGCAACGATTCCGATTAATAACATGGACACATTATTGACGATTGCTCTGTTTATGTATTAAAATCCACCATAATGATATTCATTTCTACGCTTTTATTCCAGCTGACAGCAACTGGCTATGACTGACAAGTGTACCGCTGTGTCAGGCTGACGGTTACTAGTAGGCTGTCATCAGCTGGGTGGATTTCATGTGAACGTGGCCTTACTTGTTGCAGAAAATGGAAATCACTTTCTCATCGCAGTTGGTTTGTTTTTCTGGTATATGCCTACTTCTAGGCTCCTTGACGTTTTTGCCGACACCAAAAATATGAATGCTGTTTCGTCTTACGTTTCCTGCAAGATCCTCACTGCATCTATCCACTAATTCAGCCATGTCTCTTCAGCTTCTCTTCTCTATCCTTCGCCTCTTGTACAACTTTATTTCAGTGGGTGGTTTTCGTTTTTTAAGATAATAAGAGCGGCCCGAATTTCCTCAACCCACTTTCAAGATTTGTTTTTGAGATCACAGTTTTAACATTTAATTTTCGTTTGAAACACCCTGAAGGAACGTACAGTCATTTCCTAATGACTCATCATCTGCACCGTTGTTGTCTACAGACGTAATGTCAGGATCACTTTCTTCTGCCTACTACAAGGATCTTCGTAGATTTTCCCAAAGATTCTTGGCTGCTCACTGTTTTTGATTTCTTGGTGCACTTTTTAGCAGACTACCATTAGCATTTCCACCAATGGGAGTATCAGACAGTGAACCAGAGTGAACTTGATCCGTTGTTCGTTGTTCAACAGACAGACATGTTCATCGCTAGATCGAGAAATTACTGACTGGTTGTATGTGTATAACATTATTTGCGCCTGATGACAATGGAAACCAGGCTGTAAAACCTTTGTTTCTTAAAATATGTAAGTCATACATAAAAACAAAGAATTACAAACAAACAAAGAATTATTAATAACCTCAGGTTTAGTGCACGACATCAGTAAAATCAATTTGAACACACAAGGATTTTTGTAATGTTAAAGAGGAAAATATTTGACTCTAATAAATCCTGAATGCGTTTGTTACCTTTGTTCATGTAACTCATAGATGGAGAGTGAGAGAGAGAGACAGACAGTGCCAGAGAGACATAGTGAGAAAAAGGGACATATGGAGTGTCCTGTTTCCCCCCAATATTTATCATTTTGTGGCTTTTTAATGTGTGCTCTGTGTATTTGTATCACTGTATATATCAATTTGCATCTTTTCTGTTGTCTTTTCCATATTTAACATGTCAGAGTACTGTGTAAGCCAGACTGAATGGAGTTTATGACATATGTGCTTGGTTGTACAGTCATGATCATCCTCGCTGGTGGCACCGACTACACGACATTATTCAAGAATGCCAGCGACGGCCAGGTGCTCAGAGACACAGACATCCTGATTAAAAAATCCAACAAGAGCTGTGTCATCGTCTTTCAGTCAGGTAAACACATAAATGTGTTGTAAATTGGGGCTGGTGATAGGATTGCAATGTTTTTATTGATATTTTTACTTACTGTGACGAGCTTCTTATTTCTGTGGCTGTGACTCTGTTGGCCAGTCTGTCAAGGTGTTTGCCTCTGAGTCTTTGTCACCGTTTCTGCCTACCTACCTCTGTCTGACATCCTTCCGTCAGTCAGTCAGTCAGTCTATCTGTCTGTCTGTGTCTCTCTCTCGCTCTCGCTCTCGATCTCTCTTGTATTCGCAATTAACAAAGTTATTTCTGTGCTTAAAGATGTCTGGCATAGTGACACTCTTTCCTCGGGCCATACACCTCTCAAAGTGCTAGGCACAGGGGCGAGATTAACAGGGAGATGCATCCTAATAAGCCCACACTTTCCATGGTCATTGTGGGCTTCGATCTACTGAGAGGTTTTCAACCCATGATCCTGTCAGTGCGACTCAGCCTAAGCGGCAGTTGTAGCATAGGCGTCAGCCCCGACACAGAGGAGCAGGAATGTTCATAGACGGATATTTTCTTACTGTCAGTGAAAAAATGCAATACTGGAAATCACGTCCCGGGTCTCCAGTTCTGTGCGTCTGGATGGTGGCGACCAATCCTGGATCTGTCTCCCCTTAATAGATTTCTCCCCAGGGTTGAATTCAAAATGGACACAAAGGCCAAGGTTTGAAAGACCCTTCACCAGTGCGATTGGGCTGCTTCTATCCACTTGAAGGATGCTAATTTCTAGATTCTCATTCACCCGACGTCTCGACGGTATTTGAGGTTCGTATGGAGGTACAAACTCTTCCAGTTCTGTGCCTTCCTATGTAGTCTTTTCTAAGCCCCTTTTCTTATTCCCCATGCTAATGAGGGAATCCACATCCTTGGTTAAGTCAAATAGTCTCTTTGTTTACCTGGATGACTGGTTCATTTTGGCCCAGTCCCATGCCCTGTGAAAGAATAATGTCTCAAGGATGCTGGAATTGTGCTCTCAAAAGCGGTTCGCCACGAACAAATAGAATTGCCATCTCTCCCCGAGTCTGTTTCAAAAAAATGTTTTTAAGGATTCGTCGCTCAGTCAGTGAGAGCCTGTCCAACCCAAGACAGATTGGATCGACTGGTGGATCAACTCTTGGATGCACGTCGTCCCTCCTGGGCAGCATCACGAACCCTGACTTCTCTCCAGGGTAAGATAGAGTCACTCATGCTGGTACCAAAGGATACCCCCTTGGCTGTTCCAACTAGCTGTTATCGAGATTAGGTTCGAGTTGCTCCTGGCTCTGGGGTTGCCCTTAGCCACCTACTCAAGAGGTGGCACTCTTCACAGACTCGCCCACTATGGGCTGAGGAGCATGCATGGGTGCATGCCATTTGGCAGAGACTTGGTGCTCGGAAGAGTACAAGTGCAAGTGGAACACAAAGGAGTTTGCAGGGCTCTTCTTCATTTCACAGAGGTGGCTTCCGACAACACCATCATATTGTTTACGACCAACATTACGGGTGTGTTTTACATGAACAGAAAAAGAGGGGAGGAGAGGTACACACTGGGTAAACCCCTTTCGCGGGCTCGGGCCGCCCTCTGTTGGTACCACGACAAGAGCATTGCTCTCTCAGCAAGACACATCGTGGACAAAGCCAACATCGTGTCTGGCAAAGTCAGCAGGTCCAAGAGTGTACTCGACAAAGTCACCTTTCAGAGGGTGTGCGAACTGTGGCTCTGACCGATGATGGACCATTTTGCGACAAAGCTCAGCAAGAGACTCCCGATTTCTGTCTTCCCAGCCTGGGCAATTGATGCATTTCCTCCTTTTCCAGTGCCGTCGTAGGGGGTTGGGAAAACCGGATTGGAGCACTCCCAACTCATTCTCATCGCGCCCAAATGCCGGCTCAACCATGGTAGCAGGATCTGGCTCACTCATGTTCTCCCTCTGGAATTCAAAGTCAAACCAGATTTGTTAAAACAGACACGTTCAGTGAGTGGTAAGCAGAATGAAGGATCCCACCTACCAGCCCTTCTAGCAAGCAGCTGGCTAACTTCATGACACACTGCTACGTAGCGCTTAACCTCTCAGCTAGTGCAGTACGAGGGTACAGATCGGCTATCTGTGCCAAGCATTGGAGGGTTCTCCATTGGAATTCAAAGAGAGGTCTCCTATGGGGGTGAGAGTGGGGGGCATCCTCAGTGGAGTCACAGAACCCCAGGAGGTTCCACTGTTCCTTGTCTGGGTTTCATCTAGTAGGCACCATTCAGTCCCTTCAGTTTTCTTCCAATTGAAGTGCTCATCCTCAAAACAACCTGCCTTCTTTTCTGCCCACTGTCCGACATAAGAGTGAAATGAATGGTCTGAATGGGTTCCCTCGGGTTATGGCCTTGCACAGGGACGGTTCCACATACCCAGTTTTCTTTCTGAGTTGTTGGCTAAAAAAACAAAGAGCCAGAGGGTTTGTCTCCCTCTCTGACTACTTATCCATAGGGATTAAGTTTTGGAATTCGCTTTCAGTTATGTGTTCACGTACTCTCGGGACAGTTTTTGCAGAAGACATTCCTTCCAGAAACGTCTTCTGCTCTCAGTGAATGAGAACTACAAGAAAAACATTACAGCTAGCACATTCTCTCTTCAGGCCTCTCAGGTCAGTCTGAAAGCCTACCGTCACACTTAGTAGACACAGAGACACAAGCGATTTGAGTCTGAGTGCAAATGAAACGCAGGCCGTCAGCATTTTGGCACCTTTCAGCACCATATGCCTCTTTGCCTGTTCTAGAGGCAGCCTTCTGATGTTCGGAGAGCCCCTTTATCGACCTATATCTCATGGATTTTTGAATGATTAGGACTGATTGTTCTAAATGGATATCCTATTATTTCAAGATCAGTACAGCCATTATCATAACCAGCACTACCCATGCGAATCAATAAGTCTATGCCCTCCTCTGTTCCCTATGAAATCTACACAGTCTGACTTAGTACAGTATTTGCCACCAAAATGAGGAGTTTGTATTATCCTCGCTGTTTGGTTAAATGTACTTAACTTGTCCAACTCAAATGCCTGTGCGTCCTTCCCCACTGTTATCGCTGTGGTTCACACGGTGAATTCTTTGTTGGCCACGGAATGGCAAGACATTGCATTGATTGGCTGAGTAGACGATGGGTCTGGTGGGGGTACCTTAGTACTGTGTTATCCGCAACTAGGTCGATGGATAATGCACAGGTATCAAATTATTTTCAGTACATTAGTCCCAAACCTGTCTCAGTTGTCTCTTCCAACAGAACTGTGACCAGGTCGGAAACTGCACGGTGTTTCTGGCAAATTTTCATCAGAGATGCTGCTGATCAGGTTGTCCAGGATGACTCCAGCCAGTATCTTTCTTACTATCTACATAAGAGAGTTGCCACCATCAGCTTCATTGCCGGTTTTGTTTTGTTTGTTTGTTGTTTTTTGTTTTTGTTTTTTGTTTTGTTTTGTTTTAGTAGGAGACAATTATGGCATCTCAGAATTAACTTTGCATGGTCTCTGTTTCCTAGAAGCTGGTCACAATTTGTGGAATGCATTCAGAGTTATGGAATGCGTTCAGAGATTCAGGGCCTGTTGCCTTGTAAAGCTGTACAGGGATTCTATCCAATCCTGATGCTTTGCCAGAGCTGGGAAAACTGATGGCTTTCTTGATCTCATCCATTAGTTTCGTTTCTTGGGGATCTGATGGTGATGATGATGATGATACGGATACTTATATAGCGGCTTTCCTCGGTCAGAGCCTAATCTCTAAAGGCTTTACAGATTCATTTGCACAAGAGGCTTCCTAGGAAAGGCTGCCTTTGGGGGCTCATCATTCGTTTCCTGTGTTGTTCAGTCAGGTTTCAGTCATGTGCACACTCATACAGACATGAAACGTTTTACGTGTGTGGCCGTTTAGTTTATTTACCCCGCCGTATAGGCAGCCATACTCCGTTTTCAGGGGTGTGCATGTTTGGTATGTTAATGTTTCTGTAACCCACGGAACATGACATGGATTACAGCATCTTTGACGTGTGTATTTTATCTTCTGCGTGCGTATACACACGAAGCGGCTTCAGGCACGAGCAGGTCTGCGCATATGTTTAGCCGAAAGATCATAAGAATTTCCACCCTTAAATCAACCAGGTGAGATGGGGATCGATACAGGAAACCCGGGCAAGAATCTAGCGTAAGAATCATTTGACCAACGCACTCGTCATCTGGTCCAGAGTGGCAGGGTCATAAATTTAGGGTCTGTTCAGCAACGTGACAAAAATGTTATCTCCACCTTTCTGTGATGCTACCTTTGTTGGATGCGAGGAGAGTTGTGCTAGGCTTAGGTGGTCCATACACATTTTTGATCACACTGAAGAACATCTTAATGAGTTTGAGTCTGCACTGGTCTGGACCCCACAAGTTTCACAAGCCCACCAGTTGTCCTGCATCTTGCGAAGCTCATTTAGCACCTTGCTCTAAGTTGTTTGAAGTGATCTTCTTTAGAGATTGAGGACATGTTATTTTGCCATTTAATAATGCTATTAATTTATCGTCAAGAGATTTTCTTTGTTGTTCTTGTCAAACAAGTCCTGTTGAGTTCGTTGTTTTGGTTCAAGCACTGTCACTGCTGACTTTTGTCACCAACTCTTTAAACTGGTTCTACTTTTCTGTTTGGTAACCATTCAGTGGTGAGGCGAGAAAACGGTTCAGACTAACCTGTAGGTGGTGACTTGTCCTATGAAGAGAGTATCCCGACGTTTCGGGCCCTGGGCCCTTCTTCATGGGGAGAAAAATAGAGAATGGAGAAGAAAAGAGAGGACAAAACCAAGACAGAGGTAAACCTAAGAACTGTGAGGAGTAATCAGAGAGAAAAAAAAGAGGGGGCAAGAAAGAACAGAGAAAAAGGTGAGCAATATTTACAAAGGAAAAGAAGGGGGGATGGTTAAACACTGGAGGGAGGGTGGAGGTGGAAAAAGAGGGTTGTGGTTCGCCAAAAGATGAAAAGGTGTAAGAATATGTGTGCTGGTCAGTGTGTGTGCGTGTGAAGGGAGAGAAAGAAAACGGAGGGGGAGGGGAGAGAGAGAGAGGGAGTGAGAGACAGGGAGGGAGGGAGAGAGAGTGGTGGAGAGGGAGGGGGAGGAGAGAAAAGTGGGGGAGAGAGGAAGGGGAGAGGGAGGGAGAATGAGTGTGTGTGTGTGTGTCTGAAGGTGGATTGCAGGGGGACAGGAGCAGTGAAAAGGGAGGGGAAAAGAGAGAGAAGAGGGCCCAGGGCTGCTAGGGGTCCATCACTCTGGTGTTGATGCCTGCAGGCTGGATGGTCCCCAGGCGGCTGATCACGTGGGACTCCATATGTTTGCGGTATGCTCTGTTGCTCGGGTTCTGCCATACAGCTGAAACCTTTGCCTGGGTGTAGTTGTGCAATGGGCTGTTGAAGTGTTGACCGATAGGGTCACTGTAGTTCAGCCGCATTGAGCGAAGGTGCTCTGAGAAACGCTCATTTAATGATCGGCAGGTCTCACCCACATAGAGCTTGTGGCACAGAGTGCAGGTCAAAATATACACAATGTCCGTTGACTTGCAAGTGTAATTGGACCATGGGATGAACTGGCCTTGGGGGCCCACAAAGGTTGTGGAGGCATCGATATGGGCACAGGTCTTACACTTGGCCTCGCCACACGGGCTACATCCAGGGGGAGTGGGGTTACCTGTTTGGTGGCTGAATCTGTCCTCACAAGCAAGTCATGGAGGTTCTTCTCTCTCTGGAACGCTATCAGGGGGGTCTGTGAAAAACCTGTCCCAGGTACGTGTCATTCTGGATGAGGTGGAAGTTTCTCCGGAGGATGTCACAGATGGTAAGGTTGTGAGGGTGGTAGGGGATGACTGCCACTGGTCGGTCCTCTTGTTCCTCCCTCCCGACTGGGGTGAGGTCTTCTTGTCTGGGCACCATGCGTGCCCTCTCCAAGGCTCTCTGAACTGTCTGCCTGGGGTACTGCCGTTCCTCAAAGAAGGTACGCATTCAATGGTGAATGAGCAGTCAGCTTATCATCGAGGTGGAACTGATACTTTCGGTGACATCTGGAGGTTACAGTCTGTGGGTGTGGAATACTGCACACAACAGCTTTTCTTTCCTGCGTTGAAGAGGAGGAATGTGAAGACTGAAGATTGAGCAAACCAGTCTATAATCAGTCCAACACTCTGCCCCTCTCATGGCTCCGGTGATACTGACGTCATGGTTGTCCCGATTGCAGATGACATAATCAATAAGATACTATTTCTTGGACCTGGGATGCATTTATAAGGGCTTGTAATTGTTTTCTGGTATTGGTGATTCACTGTACATGTAATCATAAGGAGCAGTCATTTTCTGTTCATCCTTCCCACACTTTGGGGCCCCATCACATGTCCCGGCACTGCTTGTCACTACTGATTCTAGTATTGAAGTCTCGGAGAACTTCTCTTTGCTTCATCGCACTGATGAATATCAGATGTTGGGTAGATGTCAGGGAGAGACGAATTTTCATAAGGCGCTAATTGACTCATGTGGAAAAACTGCCGGCATGGATCCTTTATTCACTCTGTGCCTTACCATTCCAGGAGAATGCGTATCCACCCAGTGGATTACAGACTGATCCTTTTACAGTGAATCGCTTCTCACTGAAAACTGCAATGTCAATCTTGTACCGTGCTGGTTCTCTGGCCGAAAAGCCTGCTTTTTTCTCGGGTCTTTCTGCCTCATCTCTATCAATGCACTGCAGATTATTTTTTCTTGTTTTCAACTGCAAAAAGGAGTTCAGCTGCCAGAGGGGGAATTCTGGAACCAGTCCTTGGTCTCACGAGAATGAAAAACTCTATTGTATTGTTTTTTACCACAGTGGAAATCAGGTATTGACTGGATGCTGCAGTGCTTGGCAAACAATAGTTCTTTATGTTTCTGCTTTTTCCCATTTCTGACATTCCTTACGTATCGTTTTAAACAGTTCCAGTGTGTAAATTTATTGTGGAAAGGTCCGTAAGCAGTCTCTTTTATTGTCTTTTATCATTTGCACAAGTCTGTATATTTGGACTCTTGCCTTTCCACGGATATATCTTTTTTTCCGGCATCTACGCCGTTCAATGGCATTACCCCACGCCCCTCATTCTGGGTTCTCCCTAACACAAACATAGCTCAGTCCGTCTGCCGTAGTCCCACTGGCAGCAATCTCACGGGAAAGTATCAGTGTTAGGCTGTCAGGAAGCACGCACCAGATGAGACCTATACTTTGCACTCTGCGGAGTCACTTCGGTGATGTTTAGCAGTGCCTGTTTAAACAAACAAAAAGTATATATATAGAGAGAAAAACACGCAAGACGACACCTACAAAACCCCATAATGACGACTATAATCGCTGAGCCAAAGTGAGTGTGCGACCCGGCTGGAGTAGATTCCACCATTATATCCCTTCATCGACAGTCATCCATGAATACGTTTACAGCGACAGGACCTCATTACAAGCATGAAGTGGAGGAGACATTAAAAGAGAGGTCATCATGAGAGCAGGGCCTGAAAGAATTTGTGACAAGAAGAAAAAGAAATAATCCTCATCTTTGTCATCACTTAAGCCCACAATACTTTCAACTGCCCGCGCCAACGACTACTTTATTCACATGGGCTGGTTATTGTGCAATAATCATTTTGTTGATATGCATTTCTTTTAACTTTGAAAGTGGGTTGTTCTGCCGAATATACACAAAAGTAAATATTTCATTGCCGGAGAGTTTTAAAGTATGTGTTAAAAGTAATATTGCACAATCACGATACGTTTTTGAATGTGTTATTACAGAAATACAGCTGGCCATTTCGATGGGGTTCAAGTCACTGGACATTTCTGTTACGATACCAACAAAACTCCAAAATCAAACCACAGGACTGCTGGGTAACTTCAATGGTGTCAAAGACGATGACTTTGTTCTTCCTGATGGTACTGTCTTGAGCCCGAACATCACAGAGAGACAGATCTTCGAAGACTTTGCTCCAAAATGTAAGATATTTTTTGTAAACCTGGCCCATGTTTTCAATAATTATTTCATTCCATATGTGATGCACCTTATTACGTTACATCATACAGTATTAGATCACACATATATACAATATCACATCACATAAACTATATCATGTTATTACATTATGTTCTCATACAATTATAATCATGGCAGTGGAGGCTTTCGTGGTATCTGACGCAGGCTTTTCGATAGCTAAAACAGTATGATTTTATCTCGGTATGTACTGTTTTACTTTATATACCATTACGTTACTATGCCAAACAACATTTTTCGTGTATTTCGTTTTGTTCAAATAGCATAGGGCGTCGAATGTTTGGCCCATCAATAAACTTTCACTGTCAAAATCGAAACAAAAACACATAAATACAGAGATGTATATCAGGTTTGATGATCCATAGAATCAATGTATTGTTTTGGTATGTGCCAATTGAACTTAAGCAAGGACATATTTCCAACAGGTTAGGGGTACTGTGACTGAGCATTTGAGCAAGAGTGGTTTTTTTTTTTTAATGCGGAGAGGTCCCCCTTCCTCTTTTTTTTAAAGTAAATAGAAATCACTTGTGAACCACGAAGACTGAACAAATTGTTTTGATTTGTTTCAATGACTTCACATTGGAATTGAAAAGCCGGATTTTTTCGGCTGAAGTTATATTTGTTCTTGAGTTGTATAAAACTGCTCTCGCCTTGCCAGCCCTTGCTTTGATATATACCTCTGTGCAACCTGTGTCGATGATGCTTCTGTAATGCAATATGAAGAGGTAAAAAGACATGACGCAGTCTGGCCTTGAACCAGTCTTGGCATGGACCTGTGTGGTGAACTGTCCCTGTGGTTGACCTGAAACTGATTCCGGCTTTTCTCGATCATGTTGGCCAGCTTGGTGAGCATTCCATAGTGGCAGAGTTGTTTCCATAGAACATCTCTTTCTACATATATAAGTCTACACTGTCAAACGCTGTCTGGAAGCTAACAAAAAAATGTACAAAGAGGGGAATTTCTAAAGACGAATTTCAGCAGTCTGTAGTTTGGTGTGGTCCGATTTTTTAGAGACTGAAGAGTATCGATTTTTCTTGCAAGTCGGGACCAGTTCTGTGAGCAATCTCCAGTTCATCCTCTACTGTAGGAACATCGACTAAGTCTATGAAAATCAAGCAGCATTTTCGTCGACGGTCGACCAAAGTTTGCGCGATAACCTGGGAGAGATACCGAGAGAGAGAGAGAGAGAGAGAGAGAGAGAGAGAGAGTTCAGTGACAACTGTAAAATGATATCACCCTCAATTATACTTTGGTGTACATGGTCATACAAACACACATAGACACACAAACGCACGCACGCGTGCACGCGGGTGTGATCCGGTCTCTTAAGATAATTTCTGGCAACACTACTTCTTTACTGAAACACAACAAAATATTAATGTAACCAAGTTTTCAATTCCACGTCTTGTTTAAATATTGAAAACACTTTATGTTTAATGCATCTGTAAAATCTACAAGTAAGAACACTTTTCGGGAAGAGACTGCATCAGATTTGTGTAAAGTTTCAAGTCTGAACTCTGCGTGGATGACAAATATAGCCAGTCTTCTGTTTTTTATTCTGATGCTAGAATACAGTATTAGCCTCAGTAGCAACAAATTACTTCTGTAATGGTGAGAGAACAATGATCTGCATATCATAAACCCAACTGATTAAATCTAGATCTAACCAAGACCTGCAGAAAATAGTATTTATAAATTTATTATTCAGGCCATGAATCTAATTACAGGACCTGAACTCTTCCATAAATATATAGCACAGTTATGACACTGTTCACATATATAGAATTAATTAGGAATACTGGGATACGAAATTGAGCAGTTCTGCTGACCACCCAACTTCAAATGACAGTGCAAGCAAGCACAACGTTTCATGCGTTGGTGCTTGTTCTTTCAACAAAAAATAACCCTTTTGAATATTTTCACACATGCAGTGGTTTGTGGATTCTAAGAAAAAAAACAACTATAAAAGATATATATATATTTTTTTTTAATCAATGCAATAAAGCATATTGCAGCATAGTATTAGCCCAACTACAACCCGTGAAAGTTTCACTTGTGTTAATACGTTTGATTATCTGATTTTCCAAGGGGCCGTGAACGCAGAAAATACAGTGCTGCACTACAGGGATCGAGAGGGTCCGGCGAATTTCTCCCACCCAGACTTTGTGCCCATCTTTCTGGATGAAATGCCAGAATCTTCACTGCAGGCTGCGAAAGATTACTGTGGTGCAGGCAGCAAGGCCTGCATTTATGACTACTTCGCAACAGGCAGCGCCGCCATTGCCAGTGACAGCGAAGCAATAGAAGTCATAGCTGAAGAGACAGAACGGCTCATCAGTGAGTTCATATTTGCTTTGTGCACCAATAGCATCTGCATGTACAGTAATATCCGTAGGTAGATGAAAACAATATATAGCTTTGTGGGTCAATGATGTCTTAATTTTCAACATGATTGGTCAACCATTTAGGGTCTTTTTCTTACATTTACCTTGAAGGTTGGCCTAAACCTCCCAGAGATCAATGGTTGCCGTCCGTTTTTGCTGCAGCTCTGTGCGCATGCGTGCGCGTGATGTATGTGTATGGATTTGTGACACGTTGCATCAGAAGTCTGACTTTAATTTTCCCACATATCCTTGATTTACTGGTGTATACATGCCAAGGCATGGGTTTTCTACCTCGTACTCAGTTCATTTGAGAAAACAGAGAATAGGTCATTTCGAAATCCTCTAGCTTTCTTTTTATTCCACTGATAATTGCTGAATCTTGTTTTGTGTGATTCTGCAAGAATGGCGGTCCGCCTCGCTTTAACATTTTAACCTCTCCTTAAGTGTCTCCTTTTCAGCAGTTCTTATCTTTCCTCTTTAATGTTTTATTTGACCACATACTCCTGTACTTTACGTTTTGGATATGCTGTGTTGCTCTGTACACAGCCAGGATCAAAGTGGTTTGTGATCCCAGCCCTTCAGAATTGCTGCGTTCCTTCTACTATTTCAGGCAGCCTCTTAATAACTTATTCGTAAGTGTTCAGGTCTTTTGCCAAACTCTCCCAAATCTTTTCTTCTTTCATTTCTAGGTTGACCCAATTCAGAATGTAGAGTTACTTGTGCTGCATTCTGCAAGTTCCCCTTTTGCAAACCATCTCCTGCCTGTCCATGGTATGTCCATTCCAAGGTTGTTGGGTTTTTTTGTGTTTTTTTTTTTCAATTCCTTTTTGAATGCAGGCAGTATACTGTACTTGGAAGGATGAAAAATATGATCTATTCTGGTTTGGGACTATTAGACCATGCATATAGATCAAACAAACACATCTTTTACGTTCTTTATCCCCCCAAGGACTAGATTTTTTCTCAAAGCAGAGAACATGGTCTTACCTTTCATTAAGTTTTGCGAACGCCTTCTTTAACTACTTGAAGAATTCCAGAGGTTGAGTTATACAGATATATATGCCCTCAGTCACGAAATTGTCTCGCTGGTCTGTAAACACATTTACCTTGGACTGTGGAGCTTACAAGAGCAGTGTCATAGCGCGATGAACCAGATCCTGGGGGCTGCTGCATTGTACATCAGTCGACTTGAGCATGATGTGTGTTTCTGGTGCAAGGAGAATTTCTTTTGCACCTCGTGTAGATGCACGTATACCTTTGCATTGACACTTTCATGGTGGCATGTTCCATCAAAAAGTGTGCTATGACATGTCCTCAAGACCCCTGTTGATTATCATGCTGTGTATAGCTAGCTCGCCATGTGGCGGACGCGCCCAGTATTCTGGCAGACTGTCAGCCACTTCACTAGGTCAGGTCAGCCTGCCTGTGACCAGTGGACGATCTTGTTTGCCTTGGTTCATTCGTCACTTCCACGTGTACTTATGGCCATTTCACGTAGGCTGTGGATGTATCACAGAAGAATCTGGCTACTTAAGTACCATGTCCCAGTAACGTGGAAGGAGTTATACATGAAAGAGCCCTTAGTTTTGGAGGCATGCATTGTCCAGCACAACCCTAGTTCCCACAGTTGCTTTGTCTTGTTCAAATGTTCATCATAGAATCTCATACTTTGCTCCATGCTTCTTGGCTTGGGTCTGACGAAATTTGTTAAAAATCCAGAGTTGCTGGATCTTTACGCAGACTTCTGTGTCAGATCTTTGTAAAGCTGGGCGCCTTTGATACACGCTGGACCTCACGGCTCATGTACACGGGTTAGGCACGCATGGAGAGTTATCTGTTTCTGATGGCATTACTTAATAGTGACATACCACAAATTCCCAGAACCCGCCCATCCTGTTGTCTATCTTCTTGGCTGACCTGTTCTTAGTCCCGTACATCTCCGCTTCATCGATCAGGATCCATTGGTCTGCTGTTTGTTTCACCATCGGCTGGTTACCTGGCTTGTCCTTTCTTGATGACAGGTGTGGTGATGTTCACTCTTACAAGTTGTCGTATTGATTAATGATGCATCTCTTGAGCGCAGACGACTTGATCCTTCTCCCAGTCATCTTGACTTAGGTTGATGTTACATATATAGGGACTGCATCTACTTTTGAGACCATTTTTGAGGTTGCAGAGGGCCAGGATGGGTGCCTTGTCTTTCCCTCATACACGGAGAATAGAGGACGTTTAATGTGCTGCATTATGAAAGTGTTCAGAAATCATTCTTTCACTTTACCGATTTTCTTACCTTCAGAATGATGGCACCAAAGGTACAACTTCTGCTCTACTGGCTTGAAAGGTAATGTGCTTCCTCTCATTAATTCCAGGTGAACCCACCATCCAGCTCATGCTCTCTGCACCAGAAAGAACTGGCTCAACATATGCAATTAAAAAGAATCCCCTTCCCTAATTGTCTTTTACAACCCAACATGCTGTTTCTCAGTTACATACTTCCCCATTTGAAAGCATCACCATGCTGGGTTATTCTAAAGAGAAACCTACACAGAGTCGGCAACCAACTGTACAAGCACATAACTATCTTTAATTTTTTTCCAGAAATGATAATTATATCTTGATTTTCCATATGGGTATGTGATATGAAACAACGAAATCATGAACATGACATTGACATTTCTGTTTTTGATGAAATTCTGTGTATCTGAAAAATAGGCCGTTAATGTTCAGGAATTGTTTAATGCAAACTCACTCGTGAGAGACAGACAGATAGATAAACAGATGTACAGAAATACAGACAGAAGATAGGGAGTTATGCTTTGCAAATTTGGAAAGAAAATATGTTGTTGTTTTTTCGAGACAGAGAATCCCACGCTGTATATATTATTTTGAAAGGATAGATATATCTTTCACAGAAAATACAGTTCCTGTCATAACACTCAACACCACCATCACTGGAATATCCGGAGAGACTATGAACTTCGCCGTTGAAGGTTATGATCCTGATGAAGGCGACGTTTTGACCTACCATGCAGTTGGTGACGATGGTGACGTTGTACAAGTGGATTCAGACACTGGTGACGTCACTGTAACCCTGGACAGTACAAGGCCTGTCAGTGTGAGGTAATCAGTCCGTTCCTGGAAACTCGTACTATCACTATTGCTGTTTATGGTGAAGTACGGCTGTCATTGGGCATCGACAATTTAAGACATTGTCACATGGGCATGCACGCGCATGTACACACATATGAATGTCTGAAGATGTACACAAATACACAGCCACGTGTATACGCACATGTACGCGCAGATACACTTATAAACATGCACACTCTGTCTCTGTCTATCTCGCTCGCCCACTTGCATGCATCAATAAGTATGCAAACCTAGATACAAGTGTACATAAATACACAATCACGAATGCTTGCATTCACTCACATGCACACACTTGCATACAAACCTACACACATGTTTACATGGACTCAAGTACGTTCTCTGTCTCTCTGTCTCTTTGTCCCTGTCTTTCTGTGTATCTCTCCGCACTCTGTCTCCCCATGTTTCTTTCTTCCTGGATTACAATAGTCGAAGATGTAGATGCTTTCTATTTATTTGTTATTTTCACATTGAAAAGGTCACAGTCTAAAAACTGAAACCAGAACAGCAAATGAAAAGCATGGTGTACAGTGCTACATGTATTTGCTCATGACATCGAACGGGATCCAGGACCGAGACACATTAGCCTGGATCCTAATCCTCAACGTCCCCTAACCCAGTGCAGGCACGTCTACAACTATGTCAGTGACTGCCTTGTCCTAAAGTCACTTCACTGCCTGTATGACGGGTTAATCCATCATGCTGTAATTGCAGCCATATTGCCTGCACAACAGGTAAATCTGTCACTGAGCTTTTCCGATTTTTCCTCCACCCAGATATGGAAATAGCGTCATCACTGCATGATCCGCGGCTCGATCAGTGAGCAAAGAGAACTTTCACAAACATATCATACGACGTGGGCAACTTTGGTCGAGTTCAGGCAAGCAAAGGCAGCAATGAAGACCCAGATTTTACCGCAGACAATGGGAGATAGGAGGAGGATGGGGGATTAGGTAGTTTGATAATAGCACACATTTTGGACTTGTTCCAAAATGTGTGTTGTCTTCGTAGTTCTGATTGCTATTTTAGTTCAGTCACAGCACTTTGGATACCAGGAGTAGGTTTTTCTTTGTTTTCAAGCTATTCTATATTATTGAAAATTTTACAGTTGTATAGCTATGTTTTATGTATGAAGAAATTTACAATTACATGGCTAAAATATACGGGTTTTTTTTTTCAACAGCTCTAAATCATAATCTATATATCCCATAACTTCAAAAGTGATTTCAATACAAAGCACAGTCAATATCCTTTCTGAAAACAAAGGTTGGTATGATTTCGACAAACAAAATGTCTTCTGCAAAATTTGTTTGTTATTTTATACCCATTTTCACTTAAATTTCCCTGGAAGAGGCCCTGCAGCAAGAATTATGTATTCTTGATAGTGAATAGGCTAAAGGAAAGATTCTTTCCCAAGAGATGAGCTGTCCTTGAAATCAGAAGTTCGCTGAGATCAAACATGACGTTAGACATCTGTTGTAAGAGCACACTGGGCAAGCCACATGGCGAAATGATGGAAAATATGGCTGCTGAGGTAGATGAAAACAATATCATCATCCACTGACTACATAGACCAGACAGCAGAGCAGCAGAGGTACTTCAGGCTACAGGACGAGAACTTTTCACCAACAAATAGAGCTGGCGTCAGATGTCCCCTTTGACAGACTACACTGGCTTAACAGTAGCTGCAACTCACCAGCGATTGGTTGCTATGCCTTTTCCTCGACAACATAATAACAGACATTCGCGAAAACACATAATGGTGGCCATATGCATTCTGACCATCTTATACCGACAGACAAGACTCTCACCACAACAGGTACGGAAGCGCATGCTTTCAGCATAACTCACACTTTCTGTTCTCAGTGTGTTTGCGGAGGATTCTCAGCAGGTCCGTTCCCCCAGGTACGAACTCGTCATGAAAGTGTGCTCAGGGTGCAACAATCATGGGGTTTGCGACTATGCCAGGACCATTCCTTCCGACAAATCAGGTTTTCACTTTGCTGCCTGCATCTGCCATCCTGCTTGGACAGGTATGTCATTCTCATATTGCTCTGTTTTACAGTTTTA